>NC_083769.1:9439200-9611700 GCF_963514075.1 Conger conger
CCACCTCAGTAAAATAGTTTTAAAAAAATTTTGTGAGAAAGATAAATTCCCAAGGCTGGAATACTTTATTGTAATTATAACTGAGAGCAATTAGATGTATTAATGACAGCAACCTGCTTAAGACTGGCATTTAAAAAATAAATAAATTAAAAAATTAAAAAAAGAATATAATCAAGCATTTCTACTTTACTTGCTATAACTACTGACAATACATTTCATAACCATCAAATTACAAAAAGGCATCATTAAATTAAAGTCTATATCCATATCCACTGCAGAATCCAAGTAGTAAAAAAATAATATAAAGCTGTTTAATGAAAGGGATGGTAAGTAAGAGAACGTCGGTTACACCGGGTAACCTGCGTAAGTTTCCGAGCCTAGCTCAGCGATGGCCCCACAAATGAACACACCTTACATACATCTCACCGTATACAATACGACACATGTGCGAATGCCTTCCATCAATGTTCACGCCTTCCTCATCGCCCTGTGTGGCTGTACGCACCAGAGAACGCTTTCAAAGTGAATTGAAACAAGCAGAAGCAAGACAAGCAGAGGAAAGAAAGGGTGGGGGGGGGGGGGGGGGGTGGAAGAAAGTATTAATTGAAACAAAATGCAGGAGGAGGAGAGGAGAGCTTGGCCTGGACGTGGGCAGAGGCCCCAGTTGGCGGACACTTCAAAGCAGGCCGGGTTTGCCTGGCTCTTGAGGCACACCTGCAGGCTGTTAGGGCCTGGTGTCATCACTCAGGGGCGTGGAGGGGGCCTTGGCCTCCGTCGAGGTTCCCCTCCCGGGGAGATGAGAGCCCCCGGACCTCCCTCCCCGGCCCCCTCGGGCCCCAGGGCCCGCTCCCCCCCCGCCCCGGGCCCTCCGCGTCGGCCCCACAGAGCCACACCGTGGGCGGCCTCCGCCACGGCGCCCGGCGCGAGATTAACCCCTCCAGCCCCGAGCCCAATACCAAGTGGCTCCACCCGAATCCAAAGGGCTGAGAAAATAATAAAGTTGAGAATATAGTAGGAGTAGGGTTTAAATAGGGGCACAAAACAATAGTATCACAGTCATTTTGATCGGTAGAAAAGGTATAATGTCGAGAATGCCATAAGGCACTCTTGGCACTGAAAGGGTTAATGATATTTAAAATACAAAAATAAAAAAATGTGGACATTAAATAGCCATTAACGTGGGCCGGCTTAGCTTGTATTCAGGTACGCAGCGACAACAATGTCAAGGCCAGCGATTGGAGAGGCTAATCCCATTCCTTCCCCTTAGCTTCACTTGGGCCGCGGCCTGCAAGTCTGCTGTCTGCGGCTGGCTTTCATTGCCGAGCTCTCGCGGCCAAATCAATATGCCCTGATCCCAAAGTGATATGACAGCTATGCTGACCGGACACTTTCCCAGAGCAGCCGCCCCACCGGTCGCCCCGCCCAGTATTATGTTAAGAGTTAAACCGCACCTAAAGCTTTATCACCACACAACTAACTAAATAAAGCACAACGCCGAGAGCACTCGCTACGATGTGTTTTGTGAGGACAGCCATTTTGTGAGGACAGCCGAGCTCCGCTGTTCTTGGTTTGACAAGAATTTATTGAATGGCAAGGACTTTCTTTAACACTGACCACTTTTGTTTGTAAGACAGTAGAGATTTCTGTTTCTGATATGCTGTGTACAACTAATAATATAATTAACTATCATATTCGGTTTCAACTCGACTTATCCAATAAGCATCACATACTCGGTTAAATGTATGTTGATTTAACCATTGCACGGTGTGAACCTGTGGCCTGTTCATATCTCACCAGTCAGTTTCTTCCCATGAAGCTGAAACACAACAGTATCTTCTGTATAAAATGAACTCCTTGAGTACCTTTAACTAGTGTACATGTACATGATAGTGTTAAATCAACCCCAGGGAGCACATGTACAGAGTATTTTCACTGTGCAGTAGAAGAAAAGGTAGCACCACTCCCTCGAGAGGGAAATTTGGGGCTGCGTCTTTGGCCATCAGTCCGGAAGACAAGCAGAAAGGCCCAGACTCGGGGAGAAGATCAGGATAAAACAGAAAAGAATAAACTCCAGAACACTTGGATAAGCGCATGTTGTTCCTAATTTTTCTTCCCGGAAGGAAATTGCCCTGGACAGACCAAATACATTGCACCTTTTGCCCTCGGAGTAAAACAAAAAAAAAACAAACCAACAAGCCGGTTGCCCAGGCTGCCGTGAAGCGGCTGACGTCGAGCCCGTCTCCTGTCGTCTCCGCTGTGCAGGACTCCATGTTGACGTTTCTGCTCAGATTGTTATTGGACATGCTAGCTAATTGGCGAGGTCGCCCTCCAGAGCTGAATGAAGGGATTTGGCGTGTTGGAGCGGATCAGTTCTGCGCGATAACGCCGCGCCAATCAGCGGGGCGGCCATGGCGTGACTCCCGCTCGCTGCCCGTCCGTGCACTTCCTGAGCAGGAAGTTGTGGGAAATCCTTTCCAAGGTCCCGCTCGCCAGTACGCGATCCCGGCGTGCCGTTATTCACCAGAGGCCGTCGGCTCCATTAATACCACACATTTCATACAGAGCCATTTTTTTTGCTTGCGGTGCTTTATCTGAAAAAATCATCTTCACCGCAGTGTTTACTGGCAGGCTAGAACTGCAGTAACTGATGGAACTGGTTAAGAGCGGCCATTACGGAATAAGTCTTCAACACACACTCACTGACTCGGTAAAGATATTTTCCCATGGTCCAGGGAGAGATAACCCTGATGGACAGTCCGTAGTGACAAATCACCTTCAAAGTAACGCTGGACTTATGACAGAGATGGCCTCTTCCCGAGTGAACAGCAGAATTCGGTTTTCCTGCAAGACATTACCGGAGGGTTTTAGCTGCGGCCTGTTCTGAGCGCATCTGAGTTTCAGGTCACTCTCCAATCACATCACACATGACCGGGAGGAAGGGGGATGCCGGAGCCTTTCCGAGCACCGCAGAATTCCTGCTCATGAGAAAATACTCCGCTAATCCCTGTAGGTGACATGTTTACTTAGTCACCATTAATCTGAATGTAGCCTGGGGCACAGCTAACACTTGTGTATCAGTTGCTGAAATGCACTAGAGTTGCTTTAGGCTTCTGACTGCAGCCCAGGAATGCTGGAGACAGAGTGGGTATTTCAGTATTATTTAAACCATTAAAGGGATAGTTCACTTTCTGGGTTTCTTTTTTTAAATGTCATTTCAGGTCTAGTGTACATTTTTCGATTGGCTCAGACAGTGTTTCTGCATGATAAACAATATTTTAGACATTTAAGGAAGCTTCTGATGACTGGGTGGCTTTTCAATGGCTAGAATTGAGGCATTATGGAGTTTGCAAAGCAAATAAATACACTTCAGTTCATTCCAAGGCTGCTTGTAATAGTATGTTATACAGCAACTATAATCATCAAAAATATCTTTCATCGCACGCACACACAATCTGTCTGGGCACATGAAAACTGAAATATCCCTTTAACACACTCACTGATGAGTGTCGATGGGTTCTTTGAATCAATGAGCCACTTAAGTAAAACTTTAAAACCCCATTTCAAGCACAGTAACAAAACCAAAGACATGAGGAATGAAACTCAAGAAAAATACACACCAACATTACATCTCAAACTAAACTGATTTAGATTGCCCAGATTGTATTTTGGATTCTGTTAGTGGTAAAGAGACTGTCAGCTTGACCTGTACACTGTTCTTTGAGTACTTCCAGGCAAAGAGAGAACAGCCTCCTGGTGTCCCCTCATAAGTATGAGTGCAGGGCTCTAATGGGAGTTTGTGGTGGCAAAACCTCCAACAGAAGCGTCACCATTAACAAAAGTTATTGGGGGGGAACGCCTCTCAGAAAAAGGAGGCTGCGTATTTGGAACCAGCATGGTTATCATGGGGTCATCTTTCTCCACAAAGACATACATTTAGCTATTCCTACACATGACTGGTGACCTACATAATATTTGAGGACTGGAAACAGTGGCCTGGCCCACAAGATTAGGTGAACGTCAAGGGCCCCTTTCCGTTAAACAGGATTACTGTCTGGCGAGGCAAAAAAAAAAAAAAAAAAAAGAAAATGAAAGAAATGACTCGTTCAACAGTGTGACTCAACGCAACACTGTTTTCATAAGCCGGCTCATTATAGTAATCGACCGATGTGTGTGCGCACATTGAACTTCAGAGCCATGGTGATAGCCAGCCAGGCTGGCCATAATCCAGCCTCTTCCTGGAACCAGAGCTCTGTGGGCACCCCGGAAAGAGGCGTCAGGCCCTGGGATAGACCCGTCTAGACGCATGTCCGAGTTCGTGCAAACACAGCGAGTCATTTCCGCTGTATGAGAGAACTTGTTTTATTTATTTTTTTATCCTGAATGGTGCGGGTTTGCTGCTCATGTTAGCCTTGTGCTAGGGGGTGTGGCATAGCTTGCTAGGGGGTGTGGTTTATGGTGCTTGGGGGTGGGGTCTGTGGTGCTAAGGAGCAAGGCTTAATGCATGTTATTTTAGCAAAGCCACAGCAACCAAATACCTTACTGGAATTTACAGAGGCCAGGGCTATGCAGGAAAGAGACAGAGTGTTGCAAGTGTATACATATGTCATACAGTGCCAAGAAAAAGTATCATTGTATATTTGTCACGCTGAATGGTTTCATATCTTTGAACCAAATGTAATGTAATGTTGGGCGTAAACGTAAAAACACATTTTCATTACCATTTCATTTATTGAATGAAATGTTATCCAACACCTATATCACCCCTGTGAAAAAGTAAATTACATTGAGCATGAAATGGAACAGTTTGGCCAGGTAGTGACACTGCAGCCGATTCCATTCCATCCATTAAATATTTAATCCAAGTGGGGCTGGGTTTGCAGGAAGGAGGCACACACCTGGACTACATTACAAATCAATCCAGGTGCTTATGTGTGCTTCTTTCCACAGTAGGTGGCTGAGACCAGGGAACTCCTGTACGGGAGTCCGAGCACTGTGCACTGAACGCTGGGAAAAGACACGGAGCTGAAAAGCAGTTTGGTTTTGTTCGCCCTTTTTATTTTTTAGTTTTGACCCTGATCCCGTGAGAGTGAAAGACGACATTTTGTTTGCTCTTGCTCCCTTTCCCTTCCCTGCTCTGCATTCGGAACAAAATGACCGGTGAAAACCGCCTTTGCCCACCACCCTGTGTCCATCTCTTCTGTATGCCAAGGTGTGAAGAGAACGGAAGAGGACCTTCTCGTCTGGTTCAAATGGTGAAGCAGCTAGCCCAGATGAAGGAATACCAACCTGCAGGATGGTCAACAGCAGGCGATGCAGGCTGCATCGGCACCACAGGCTGCGGATCGAACCATCCTAACGGAGCCGCTGAGGGAAAGAACAGCTGGTCCCACCCTAGTGCCACCCCATGGCCCACAGCAGAAGACCCGGAGGCATTTCTGGAACTCTTTGAACAAGACGGCCAGGGCTTGCCACTGGCTGGTGGAGGAGTGGGAGTTGCTGTCTGGGGAGGATGCACTGGCTGACTACACCACACCCCGGGCAACAATCTGGGAACAGGTGGGACTGAAGCTGGAGGTTCACTGGAAAAGACAAAGAACTTTAATTTGCGGCAGTCGGTCAACCATTTGCATATGCCCAGCAGCTCCTGGACTCGGCCGGCGCTGGCTGCAACCTGAGGGACGGACACCCAACAAAATCGTGGAGCAGGTGGTGCTGGAGCAGTTTGCTCCCAGAAGGGACCTCTGACTGGCTCTGACCAGCCAACCTCCTTGGGTGCGGCAATCAAACTGGCAGAGAACCACCCGTGGCTCGGAGAGGAAGAATCCGCAGAGCGGACCTGTGAAGCCTCCCTCCCATCAGGCTCCATTTGCCTAAAGGCTGTCGAGGCCCACCTCTACTCGAGTGACTGACTTGGGATGAGACGTTGAGTCGAGCCGCTGACCAAAGGATCAAGATTAATGGGAGGCTACTCAACCAGCAGAGGGCAGTGTCATACCCCTACTTTTGTATAATTAATGACAAGTTATACAGGGTAAGTTGGGACCCACATGCAGGGGAGGACAGCATGCCAGATATACGGGGAGATGTCCATTGGTGGTGTACGGTGTGCCACGCCAGTGTCAAAAAGTAAATCCTGCAGCCATTCCAAAAGTACCTTTGCCCCATGACATTTTCAACCTGTTAAAAGAAACTTGGGAGGAGAGTCAAAATTTAAAGAGTCAAAATTAAATTCAAGACTTGTTGGAGCTGAGAGCAAAGCTGCACGCGAACATTTGCTCCAGGATCAAGAACATAAGAGATGCAACAGGGGAGCGCAATTGGGAACACTCAAACAGGGAGACGAAAGTCCAGAAAACAAGTGAAGTCATTCCTGGGGCTAGCGAATTACTATCACCGGTCCATTCCGGATTTTTCTAGTCTTGCTTGCCCCTTGAATGATCTCACTCAAAAGGAAGCCTCAGATCCGTCCAGTGGACGGAGCAGTGCAAAGTGGCATTTCTAAGAATTAAAGCATGCCTGTGTGGTGGTCCTCTATTGATTACTGACTTCTCTAAACCTTTCTTCCCGCAGACCGATGCATCGGATAGAGGACTGGGGGTGGTGTTGTCTCTGGAGGGAGAGGAGCAACCAGTACTCAGCCACAAGCTCAGCCGCAGGGAGAGTATTACTGTATTACTGAGGATGAATGTCTCGCCATAAAATGGTCTGTGCGGACACTCCGGTACTACCTCCTGTTGAAACACTTGGTCCTCCCCTCCATTCAGATCTGCGCCAGTGGTTACTCCGAATAAAGGACACCAATGGCAGGATTACCCAGCGGTATCTGACCCAACAGCCGTTCCACTTTCAAGTACTCCATCGGCTGGGATCAGCAAATGCCGATTGTGCTGATTTACTCTCCCAGGAAGGTGGGCAGGGAGTCGGTCAGGCTGAATGTGCCCCAGCTCCATTCTGCAAGTGGGGCTCGGTTTGCAGGAAGGAGGCAGGGCAATCCGAGGACCATACCTACTGATTATGTCCCTTCCTCTCCCTTCACCTCTCCTTGTTTGGACTAAAATGCCGGTGAAAACCGCCATTCACCCTACCTCCCTGAGTCCATCTCTTCTGTCCGCCCAGGGGTGTGTCACGGCGTGTGACGCCAGTGTACCAGCGTCGTCATACAGCAGAAGCAACAAAGCAGTCAGGCATTGTCATTAAACACACACAGTCCACCTCGGTTTCTAAAGCCTGTTGCTTCGGCGGCAAAGTGTCGTATGACAAAAATGTCTGAAGACAGAACTGTGTTTGATGACATTTCATTTATATTTCGCATTGTTACTATAGCAACCAGCTTCTCCACAAACCTGTCCATTTTGCTCAGTAGCAATGTAAACACATTGGCTTAATTCATAAAAACAAGTAGCCAAGTAAACCTTATCCTCACAATGGCAACCTTTTGTCTTTGTTTTCCCTCAAACAATCACTGCTGTGCAACACAAAATCTGCAGGTACAGGAAACCCGTTGCCGACAATCAAGTTGCGCCAGAACTGTTGAGTTTGCGTCCCTTTTTTGTCTGTGGACATGTCTGCAGAAGCCAACACACTGGCCGGATATTAAGGGAAGGGCAGCCTGTAGCGTAGTGGTTAGGGTAAATGACTGGGAGACGCAAGGTCGGTGGTTCTAATCCCGGTGTAGCCACAATAAGATCTGCACAGCCGTTGGGCCATTGAGCAGGGCCCTTAGCCCTGCACTGCTCCAGGGGAGGATTGTCTCCTGCTTAGTCTAATCAACTGTACGTCGCTCTGGATAAGAGCTGCCAAAATGCCTGTAATGTAATGTAATGTAATGTAATGTAATGGAAGGGCATCAACACGACTCTCCGTCACACAATTGAAATGAATGATATCAGACCAAGGATCTGTGAGCACGAAACAACCCAAGGCTCAGTCATACTGGAAGGTTTGTAAAAAAAAGTATCAGCAGTACCACACCGTCGGACAGGAAACCAGTCAGCGTGTCGCGTCGAAGAGGAAGCAGCAGCCACATGGAAGTTGGCTGTGCTGTGTGGCGACGTCAGCTACACCGCCACCCAACGCCTGAGAGACCTGCAGCGGCCTCTGCGGCTGAAATAACCCATGGGCTCATTCCAATCGCTTATTTTCCTCTTTCTTTCTTTTCCTTGCTCCTTCTAATCCTAGCTCCACCTATTCGGAGAGGCTAAAACCGAGAAAAATGTGAATTAGGCAAATGGAATTCCGTTACTCCTTCAAAGGTCAGTTTGAATACACGTCAGTTAAACGTGGCGGATGGGGAGAGGTGGATCCACAGGTCGATCATTTATATGTTGCGCCCTCCGAAAAAATACTTCCGCAAAAGATGCGCTCATGCTTCCTTGCTCCAAGTGTAGCATGGTTAGCTCAGCTAGTTCGCTAGTAAGCATGGTGAAGTGCAGTGAAAGCGAAGGCTGGTAGCAGGTTATCGCGACAACACTCCCTGATGACGTAACCCTCAAATTCAAAAGAACGTTGTTGCCCTTGGCTAGGGGCGAGTTTGTCTTTAGCTGACTGGTAACGCGTTCGTTCAACAAATAATTTGGACAAGTGAGAGGCCAGGGTTCAAATCCCACCTTGGACTCGGGCAATTTCTCACCTGTTACACAAGGTGAGGTTTGGAGTTCCTAACCACCTTTGACCACCATGACCACCATGACCACCTTTGTCACTCTTGAGACGTCAGTCTCCCCAGTCCATTAAACAGTCTGCATTGCTCTGAGCTCTATGCGCTCCACCATTCCTCATTTCGGGCTAGTCCCTGGATAAGGAGTCTCATGCGGTCTATTTGTCCTGGCTGTTAAGCACCCGTTTGATCTTGTTTTATTTAGCCAGCTTGCAGCGCATTGGGCATTCTCCTTTTTGCAGCAGCCACGTTTGTCACTTATTCTGAGAAACAGCTGCTAGGTTGTCAGAATATATATACACACTAAACAATAAATTAGAGAAGTCTAAGTGGATGAAAAGGCAGAAGGAGCTGAAGAGGGAACATTTATTTCTGCCAGCCCCCCTCTGCTCTCCTCTCCTCGCCTCTGTGGTCAGTGGTAGGGCTGTATTTTTAGGGGCTGCATTGTTTTTTTTGACCTTTAGCTAGCTTTATGACTAACGCTCCAGGATTTGTGCTGATTAATATGAATCAAAGAGCTTGCGAAGGCTTCGGTTACCCAGAAGCCCCCTGCCATGGCCACGTGCGCTCAGACCCGCCGCGCACACCGCCTGCCGACTCTGACCAGACCGGTAAGTACCCGAAAGCCTTCCTGAAGCCACCCTCTCTAAATCCAGCTGCAGGCACTTCTCTAGCACGGCAGGGCAGGAGTTTTAAGGACAAAAACCGGAGGACAATCAAAAGCCAGAGAAAGACAGAAGATGTGTGCAGTGCTACAAACCATCAGAGAAGGTTTATATTCTGGCAGACAGAAAACAGAGCATCAGTAATTCTTCCAAAGTTTCAGCACAAAATATTTTGGTTGGTAGGGTGCTAGAAAGAGTGAGTGACTTCATAAATAACAATAGAATGTTTCAGTGCAATTGTTTACATTTCTTTCCTTTTACTTTATTTCCATGTACGTGTTGTGCTTTTTAATTACTGTGAGGAAGTTTCCACACAAATTAATTATGAGTATGTTTAACGATGAACAAGCTTAGCAGTAAGCGTTAATGTACATTTTTCTGCCATCTTTGCTTTACTATGAGTAGAAGTTACAGGAAATTGCAGTGGCTTTAGGTTTTACATTGTGATTAGCCATTGACACACATGCCCACACTCACGCACACACATGCAGGCACACACGCCTCATTTTCACCTAGCTTAACCCCAATTCATCAACACAAAGTGTGGATCCTACGCAACATGTTTACTTGAGCCACACTGCGAGAAGTCCTTCTGTTCGGATGCCTCCACTGCACTAATGGTTATCGTTCATTAAAATGACAACTAGGTCACCCGCCCTTTTAAATAGGACCTCGTTGTCGCTCACTAACACCCGTCTTAGCACTCTTCTGTTCTCCTGGTCACTCTGAAATTAGAAGGTGAGCAGAGGCCCCAAGCTCAATATACCCCACGCAGCACAGCACAGCTCTCAGCTTAGATTTACAGCCACACGAACTGGTAAACACCTCATCGTGTCCGCATGCTTGAACCCGGTCCACAGCCTGACAGAGAGTCTGGCCCTGTCATCACCAGCCGCTTCCACCACAGACTTTATGACAAACCGCACCGCAGTTTACCATAAATACTGTACGCTATTCACGTTTTAATGGAACCAACCAAAACCATACATTTGTTTTATGGAAAAAAAGTTATTATTATTTGTAAGTATTTTTTTGTGCATTGCCAGTCGACGCGCAGCCAATAAATGTGGAGCCCACTGTCTTTATGCACTTACAAAGCTTGGTGAGTGTTGCAAATGAGACAGTGAACCAAACACAAACAGTAAGTTCATAAAAATAAAAATAAAAACATTTTAGTATGTTTGCCCCTGTAATTTTCGCATTTAAATGTAAATGTTGAGGACAAATGTTAACTGAATCCATTCCAGTGGCCTTACCAGAATATTCCATTCCGCTGGTGGACAATTTTCATATTTACTGAATCACAAATTAGTATTGCATATACCATGAAATAATATATATACACAATACCACATGAATAGTACAATATATGATATAAAAAATATGATACCACTTTCATATACATCACATTTTGAAGCTAACAGGGCATTGAAAATGTTGACTTCAGGTTAACAACCTGACAAGACTCATTTCAATTGCAGGTCAAAACCAGCCCCATGTGATTGGCTGGAGGCCTCAAGGTTGATTGCGTCTCCCCCTGCCACTGATCCTGCCCTTGTCTTCTGAATTACTGGTGTATAATCACCTGATTTATTCTGCCATTTCAACACTATGTTTCATAAACCAGTTGACAATGTCATCTCCCAAAATAAATGAATTATGGTTATAGTCAGCAAATGTATTGTGTTCATCACACTATAAATAGGTTCAGTATGCGATGGTCTTTACTAGCTGGTGAAGTAATAAATTGTATTTTAAGTCTTGAGAGTGCAGGTTAAAGACGTCATTATATTGTTTTCAAGCGATCTGTAACAATGGAATTGGCGGTTTACAGAACTGTGCCCCTTAACAGACCCCTGAAGGAGAGGTGACGGCATGGTAGAGTGCTTTGCAATCATTGTGCTCCCAAAACTACCAGGTGGAAATAGCATTACATAAACCTTCGGTTTTCCATAGAGTATAATCATGTTTGGAGTTGTCGGTGTCATGGGGAACAGGTTGGTGTCATTGGTGGTGCTGGCATACAATGGCCGCTGAATAAATAACTTGGAACACCATTCGATAGCGAACCTGTGTGTCATGACGAGATGTACTATAAAGGTTAACCTGGTTTGACAGGCATACAGAGATGATGTAAGCCGGATAATTGATAGTACTGCCGCCTTGTGATTGAGTCTTTACTTTTGGGAGTTTTCCTTTAATCTTTGTGTGCATAAGGGGAAAGGTAGAATGGTTCTGGGAGACTTGTGAATACGACCTCCTGTACAGCACTCACTCGCCTATGGCCACTTCACTACTGACATCCTGCACCACTGTATTTAGCTATTATTGAACACATTACAAATAGTTCTCTTTCACCTGGCATTCCAACTAAACACGTAATGGTTTTATGGTCATCATAACACACACCTAGAACCCAGGATATCTGCATCCGTAGTCACTCACCTACACACTAGTGCCGTCACAAGATGCACAATTGTTTGACTGAAGGCCAAACAAGCCGAAGGCACGTCCGCAACTACCAGGATCGGTAGCGATCCGTATGGAGCCACACTACTGGCTAAAAGATTATAATCCCTCATTTGCAGTATCCTTCCATCTCCACTGGTTACTAGAGGTTACAGATTAAAACATTACTTGGTCCAATAAAAAAAGGATAACATTAAATGAATCCCACTCCACTAGTACACGGTAAGACTACACGTGTTTGGTGTGTCCAGTCAATCAAATCAAACTGTGGATACATTAGAGCACTTTTTGAATGGGAGTGGGTTTGTTACAATGGGTACGAGTACAACGGGAAATTATTAATGTGTTGTCGGGCAACATGTCTGTTGTTTCCAGGTTTCATTCTCGTAAAACATAACTGAGTTTTGGACATTTATAAATACATTTTATTTATACATATATTTTATATATATTTACTTCCACTCAATACAATTTGTCCATTCATGTTGCCAATGGTTTGTTATTATTATTCCTTTGTCATTTTTATAGATCAGGAAAGGTGCAGCCTGCAAGTTGAAAACATGTTATTCATTCAGGTAGCACGCGTTAGTCGCTTTTCATTGCGAGTCAATTCAGGTCAATAAACAATGTTACCGGGCAAAGCCATGCCAAGGCAAGATTGAAATTCACAATCCCCTCTATTAAGTCTCTAATTCTCCTGGCGCTAAACCATTTGCCGTACCTGAAAGTTAATCGTCTTCAGTTTAATCGGCCTCAAATCAGTTTAGGCTTTTCTAACACAGTTCCAGAATACACATAGCGTTTGAATTTCAACGGTAGAATGCTAGGGCAAAGTTCATGTAGCAGAGCAGTCCTTTCCAGCATTGGAAAGAGGAGAGAAGACTTTCTGTGGGCAAGGTTTGGCCCGACTCAGGCCTTGGAGACAAACGGCATAATTCAACAATGTGTGCGCTGTGCTAATTCAATTTGATTTACCACAACATTGCAGGCTAAACTGCACGGCAGGACTGTTTCCTGAGACTGCCATCGTAGTATGCGGCTCCAAGAACCAATTTCCCATGGCAGGTTTCAGATCATAAACAATGTCTAGGAGCTGTTTTTTGTTCGTTGATGAGCAGTAATAAAACTCTGATCATGCAAATTGCACCAATTAAGGTTTCTATGCATAAGTGTTGCTTTCTCAATTTGAGCTTTACTATAACTTTTGCATTATTTAAGGACAGTAGGCTTATAGGTTTTGCTTTTGTTTTGATGGCATTCATTCCACGACCTAGACACGCGACTCCTGTTCATTTGTTAACCCGTAGTCTAAAGTAGACTTTACACCAGTTTGACCATAAGGAACGTTTGACGTAGGCCTAGTATCGTGACTGCACGAACACAAACACATGCATGCGTGAACAGTAGCCTTGGCTACATTACACACTGGCTGTATGACTGTACGATGGTCACAGACACATTGTTGTCCATTGTGTGCAAGATAACTCTCCATACAAAGGTTTCCCACAGTGCATGTGACTTCACTTGAGGCAGCGGCTAAGGTATGTCCGTGTCTTTGGTCTCAGACTCAGCAAATAGGCGACCAGAGAAGCGTGGCTGTCACACACTTCCCTGTTCTTCAGCCAAAACAGGCTTCTGTTCCTCATGAAGTCAAAGGGTGGGTGTATTCATATGAACCTGTCATTTTCGCATTGTTTAAAATGATCTCATGTGGGGTCTGGCATAACCTAAAATAGCTCATTTGAAACTTTTTCCTTTTCACTCTTTCCAAGCAATGTGTTCAAGACAAAAACAGATTAACCCTCAAAAACACACAGTTAAACATCAGGACAGTTCTTCCATTCTAACGCATTCTGGGAAACGTGATGATTCTACAATAATACTAATTGCTAGAGACAACCATATTAGACACTTCTTTACTTTAAAATGTTACATGTATTGAGCAACTGTGGAGGAAAATGTTCAGTTGCATATTTTCTAGCTCAACTAGCCACAAAAGATGCAACTGAACTTTTTTTTCCCCACTGTTGTTCAACTCACTGCTCAACCTTAGTGGTTCATCATGTGATTTCTTAAAATTAAATGCGCTGACATTCACTGGTTAAAAGCTAGTGACTCCAGATGTAGCTCTAAATTGCCAATTAAAGCATTTTCTGTCACCAAAAGCAGTCATGAACAACACATATGCTGTGTTATATAGGAAGTGACTGTGAGATCATCACAGTAGGTTTACGGTCTCAAGATCCTTCCACCATATCCTCTTTTGACAGTAAATGTGACAACCTGAACTATTTTAAAATATCTGATTGATGCGCATCTAGTCCATTTCTTTCACAAATTGTATTGAACAAAACAATTACAACTTGTATTAATGAGTTATGTGTCTTTTCGCCCTGTTCTATACTTTCAGTCATTGGTGATGTATTGGTGACAACAATGGGTTAACTGGTCAATTTCCAGACAAAATGCTGTTACCATTCTTCCCTCAGACCCAATGGCCTGCAATAATGTACTGGCTGTTAAAGTGCAACAGATACGTGTGTTTACCACGTGGAAAATAAACAAACACAAGGCCAAGCAAGGGTCACGATCAAAACGGAATAAGGATTTGCCCCAGTCATTTGACCCACCTTTGACCCGCAATAGCCCAGACGTGTGGTGTGTTTCTTCTCTCTGTTGTTGTGGGAGCAGTTCCTTCATTTATAGACATAGAACGGAACACGAAGAACGAACGGTAATGCTTAGTCATTACACGAGTTTAAAACAAAAACGTTGGCCCTTATTTGGGAAAACAAACCGACTTGACTCCACGCGCTTCGAGACTTTGTGGTTTTATCCAGTGGCCAGCGCAACTCAACTCCACGTCCTGCGGGGCACAGTGTCTGCAGGTATTTGCTCCTTCCCTACACCACCTAATTTCATTGATTATTTTACCTGCTTGGTTCCGATAATAAGCTAATTAGTTAAATCAGCTGGTGTAGCACATGGTAGGAGCAAATATGAGCAAAGACACCGCTGCCCGCAGGACGTGGAGTTGAGTAACGCAGCAGTCGACCTTCGGCAATCACGTGTTCCTACGAAAACGATGCAGAACACATTCAAATATCACCTCTCTTTGGTCTTCAGGAACAGAAAGATCGTAAACTTCCTTAATAATTTAAACAGTGCTTTCTCGTCCTTTCTTGAACTCCACAAATCATATTTTTTCTAGTCTGGTTGGAAAGGGACAAACAGTGGAGGTGGGAAAAGTGTTGCACAGTCACGCTACTACGTGCATTCACCTCTCCAAAATTAAAGAATTCTGCGTAAATGAGACTTGTGTTTGACCGCAAACACGTTAACCCGCCACATGTGCCAGTTTCTTCAAGTAAATCCATGTTTCCAGATATGGATGGAACATCCGGCTGTACAAAGTTTCTCTCGGTAATTGTATTGTGTGCAACTATGAATTCACTCGCTAATGTTTGCCTTATCCAGTACATCGTGTGTAAACTATCCTTAATGTATTCTGTATTTGCGTGACTTCGCTTAACATTGAATTTTTTCATGTAATTACATTAATCACGTGTATTAAATTGATTGTTTATTCCAGTTATATGACTTTGATGACGTTGAGACGTTGTGTATTGGCGGGCGCGCCCTGAAATATTGTTTAAGGAAGAATACTGTGATTTGATTTGCCATTCTTTAGCTGGTAGGAAGCAGCTCAAATTTATCTCAGTATCTTAAACATGCATGCTACATCTTTATTGCAGGCTACTGTCATGATCTAATGTTGCGTGTATAGCTGTACGAAATCATTGTACTGAAGCAACTTGAACATGAGGCATTGATGAGCATCATGTGGTGATGAAAAAAAAATCGTGAACGTGGATGACGGCAGCATCCTCATTACAGTAGGGTAATATTTGCAAATGACATCAGACGATGAGTCCTGGCCAAGGCAAGTGAGCTGCCTGTTGGATGAAGAGTCCAAGAAAATCCAGTGACTTTCAGAATACAGTCAGGATAAACAATGTCAGATCATTTACATTTGTATTCATATCCACAAGATCGCACTCAATCAAAAATGGATGTTTTCATTCGTGCTTGTGAATGTTTACCCAGAACCGGGGCGACCTAATCTCACAAAATCTAAATCCCTCTTGACTCATTATTGTGCATGTAAATACACAAAACATTTTTTATCTTGCTTTTTTATTGCACTGGGCGAGCTGTTGGGTTAATAAATTTTGCTTTTGGTTGTATCGCCATATAAGAAGAAGGGTTGGAGACCGTTACTGATTTAATCCAGGGTTAAAACTATGAATAACCAAGTGCAAGCATTCGGCCGTACATCTGGCACAGCTCGGTTTCTGTTTTGACGAAATCGGAATCCGTGATGTGTATACACAGTCCCAACCATTAGCGTTGTATCTCTCTTCGCACACATAAACACGCACACACGGAAGGGTATCGCTTTACCGACTACCTGCATTCCTGCTGCTATCATTTCGGCGTGCATCGCTCTTTCCTCACGCCCCGCCCCCCCCCTATTTCAATGTCCTGGATTTGAAGACTCCACTTCGTCAAAAATGTCTCTTTTGTTGATATGAAAGAAAGTCCTTGTTACTGTCGACGAAGGTTAGGATCCTGAAAATACAGTGAAAATACATGTGTAAACAAAATGTTGTTGTTGATGATGATAATGAGTCTTCTTCTTTTTCTTCTTCCATTATTATTATTATTATTATTATTATTATTATTATTATTATTATTATTATTATTAGTATTATTATCGTACTTGTTGAGTACTACTACTACTACTAATAATAATAATAATAATAATAATAATAATAATAATAGTAATAATAATAAGAAGAAGAAGAAGAAGAAGAAGAAGAAGAAGAAGAAGAGCCTAATAATAATACGAATAATTAATGTAACCCATTTCTTGTACATGCTTCAAGTATAAATTGAAGCTACCTACTCGACTGACAGACATAGCACACCTTGAATTATTTTATATATGCAACCATAGCGTATTATTCTGTCCACCCGTTTGACTGAACGGTAGGCTACATAATATACAAATTCTTACATAGTGGTCAACAGTCCCGATGTCAATAATCTGTCGGTGTTTGTTATCCTGCTTGTTTGTACTGTTTATCTTCTATAAGAAAACATTTTGTCCAGTATGCTTGTAGACATGGCTAACATCAATAGGCAGAAGGAACTAATTTCCATTGGGAATTCGATATGTCAGCAACGAACGATAGAGATGGATGGAGCGAGTTTTAAGTCTTTTGAAGAGCTTTGGGCAAGAGGCGTCGCAGAGCCAATTCTCCATATTTCTTCTTACCAATCCGGGCATTGAAGCGAATACGAGGGTCATAAATCTCCATCAAACTGAAGCATGCATCTAAAATCGAAGCCTCTGGACATATTGTTTTATAACTGCGCTCAACTTTTAAGGTGGGGGTTATTAGAGGTAGGGGAAATCAATCACCACTGCGAGGTATTTGTAGCAATGGTTTCGTATGAAAGATCCGGACATGTGGGTAAAATCGTTAAATGTTAAATCGTTAGTTATCCAAGGTTATTTTTGAGATTGGTTGTTTAGGCCCGGGATACGCAATCTTTCACAGAAAGGGCCGGTGTGGGTGCAGGCTTTTGTTCCAACCAAGCAGTTACACACCTGATTCTGCTAATCAACCATTAGAGTCGTTGCTAAGGGCCTTGGTTAGTAGAATCAGGTGTGTAGCTGCTTGGTTGGAACAAAAGCCCGCACCGACACCGACATTTTTTGTCTAAGATTGAGTATCCCTGGTTTAGGCCGAGGACTCCAGGGGTCCTCGAAACTACTGTAGCGTGTCCTTGGACCGAATTGATATGCGGTGACCATAGTATATAGATTTGAGAAAAGTCGGCTATTGAGCATTTTTAAAATATAACCCCTTTTCATTGGATGGGGGTCCCCTGGATACATTTCAGTTTGGGTGGGGGGGTCCCAAGATGATAAAGCTTCAGTTCTATTTTATTGGCGTTTTAAGCATCTCTGGAAATTATTATTATTATTATTATTTCCAGTAAATTGGAAAAGAAAGACACATAATGTTACATAAAGATTTTTCACTACAGGAAATCGTTTTAGCAACCCCCAATCCATATTTAATTGTAATTAATCCAGATTGTAGTCCCTTGTAGCTTTTCTCCACTGTGAACTCTTTGCTATGGGTAGGCTGAATTAATAAAATAGTTTACAATCACACTGATGCCGCATCATCAAAATTCACAGCAATGCCATATCACAACGCAGGAATGTAAACAAGCTATACTGGTACTCGGCTGGAATTGTCGATTCCTGGTACGTAGTAATTCATAGCAGATTGCGCATGTTCACTCAGAACTGCACCTGTTCGGTCAGTCGGCAAACTATTATATTTAATACTGAAATATGTTGCTGTGTTATTACGGTATATTCGTTATTAAATTGCACTATGATGATTTGCTGCAGGATAATGTATTACTCGTTTTTACTAAAAAGCACCACCTACTGTACACCTGTAAACTACCCTATATGACTGAGCGCGTTTTTATGTTTGCTTAGGTTGGTTGTATTGTTCAGACGTTTATCCAAGCCAAGAAGGTTTTTTATTGTATAAGGTTTGATCAGGAACACCTAGGGATATGTCGTTTCAAAAGCAAATCGTTTTCATAAGACTTGTTGCATTTGCTGACTAAGCAAATGCTCACTGGAACTGAGCCTACCCTAAATGACGGCATATTGTACGCTTTATATTTAACTGGAACCACGCGGTTTGCCGATCCAATTCAGATGCATATAATTATTTTTTTCAGGAGCCTGAACTGAATTGTTCGCTATTTAAAAGCAAAACCCTTTTCACTTTTAGTGACACAATTTCAGCAATATAATTCAACCTGATTTTTCCAAGTAGGCTATCTAATTGTACTACATGAATATGGTTTAAACATATTCTACACGAAATTGAGTGTGTTATTAATGTTAATGTTTTCGGACACATGATTATATGTAGCCTAGGCGAAGGCAATAAGCCTTTTGGAATTAATTCATGCTGATATTCACCACTTATTTTTTTGTCATAATATGTGCAATTACAGTGTAACTACGCAGCAGGAATTTTCTCCAAAAGTGCAAAAACACTATTTTATTTAGCATTTTATAAAACAAATTCAGATCAGAGCGTGTAATTATCTCCATTTTAAAATAAATAATTTTCAGTGCAGATTGTGTAGTGTATCCAAATGTGTATGATTTCCCCAGTGTATCCAATTCTTAATATGTTTTACTTGCTTCGATCAGCTGTTATGTTTTGGTCCATTTTTCATTCTCGTCATTGACTTGCGAATATCTGGCTAAATATAGAATTAAATATTCTCCAGTAATTAAACGTTTCCTCCTACTCTGTGCATCTAGACATGATGCACAAATGGTAGCCAATGAAATGTTGTTATTTTTAAATGTAACAATTTTAGTAAAACATGACATGCAAACAACATGAAACTGCCAATTATTCAGATACAAGACCGTAGAAATGAACAAGCCGAAAACTAAATCTGTTTAAAAAAGAAAATAAAGTGACATTTAACAGCACCCAACAAGCGGACATTCGTATTCGGAGGCTATTTGGGTCCAGAGAGTATAGATATTTAACCTAAATTGTGTGGTAAACGTGCCCGTTCAAATTTCCTCAGCAGTTGGCACAAGGGTGACGTCCAGCTTATTCCTAAATTCTATTCATTTGTTTGCAATTTTATCTGTGCTGTTTTACGGATATATTGTTTGGTCTATTATTTTTATTGCAGTATAATTGTTGTCATTTTGTATAGTTTTATTTTTATTAAAATATTAATTTTACAAGTGTATTTGTGATTCTTTTACAGCGTCGGTGGCAGGTGGCTCGCGCATCCCCCAGAAGAACACAAAGCATCATCCCGTCCCCCATTGACTCTGCCCAATGAGAAAAGAGAGGCAAGAGAGCTGTCAACGTTTTTTTTCAGCCTCTCACCCCTAGTCCCCCCACCCAACAGTTTTACAGTTGCTTCAGTTCAGCGCTTCGCTTTATCTCACTCACAGGCTGATAACGGTTAGAACGACTATTCTATGAGAAATACGCCATTTGAGAAAAGACGTGGAGGAGTGCATTTTTTTGTTCGACTAAAGGAGCAGTACCTGATAATATCGAAATTAATATTTGATTCAAGTGGGGGAGTACTGTAATTTTCTTTTTCTCAGAAGATACAATTTCACTGAAGAGAATTTGACTTCCGATGTTCGGTATTCCGCAAAACGGCCCCTGGCTCGGATTATTTTAGCTCCAATTGTATTACAACAATTGTTGGATTTTTAGGTGGAATACATTTTGGTATGCCATTGTGAATTTACAACTCATATTTGAATTTTATACATAAAACAAATACCGCATCATCACAACCCAGATGGAAAATTTCACCTGAACAAGTATGCATGGTTTCAGTGTTGTCCAGCTCTGAGAGAAAGAGAGAGAGAGAGAGCGAGAGAGAGAAAAAAAACTACTACTGGACTTTATTTTGCATCCCATCTGTCTACTTGGGGAAAAACAATGTTTGGTTTAAGCAAAGTTCAGGGTTCTTCCCGGATTTACAGCAAACCCACGGTTTCCACGGGAGCACCAGGATTAAGACATCTGTCCAGGACCGGGGTACCTTCTTCAGACGGCTCAAATGCCTCCTCTAGGCTATACGTTGCCTTTATTATACTCCTTCTCATGCTAACACCCAGAGTAGATTCTTCGTGGTGGTAAGTAGCCTACTCTGTTAGTTGCATTCAAAGAGTATCCTTCACTCAAGCATACTTGCAAATCCTTGAAAACTTTTGTTCGCTTCTCAGCAATGAACGGATTGGCGCTAGGTTGCTTTTGATGGGATTAAAAGTGTGCCCGTCAATTTGAAATCTCACAGCGGGATCACAGACCTCCATTATGAAAGAAAGGAAACTGTTGCTGTTTAACAAAACAATGCGCCACCGAGGTGCTCGAGAATTAAATACGCAGTCCATTGGCGTGGCTGACAAAACCGACAATCGTTTTTTGGACACTATTCGTTTTCAAATATTACAGTGTCCAGAAGGTTTTTCGATGTCATCTTCGGAAATGAAATAGGGAGTCTAAAATCTATTTAAAAAAATATTAGAGGTGTGTGTGTGTGTGTGTGTGTGTGTGTGTGTGTGTGTGTGTGTGTGTGGGAGTGTGTGTATGAGAAAGAGAGAGAGAGAGAGAGAGAGAGAGAGAGAGATAGAGTGTACAACATTGTACTGATGTAATACCTGTTATTACATAAAGTTTGTTTATCAGACACCATGCGTTTCTGATAGTTTTAGTATCAGAATATTAAAACAAGTGTGAATTCTTTTAATATGTTGGTGAGTAAATTTAAGCTATCTGCAAGACGATTTACATTATGTAGGCGGTGCAGCACCTGTTGAGAATTACTGTCTCGTTAGGAGAACATTCGTTCCACACTCATTCCAGACAAAAGATGGCTCCATTTTCACTTGAAACGATTGCGTAGTTCGTTTAAAAAAAATCTATAATAAGATATTCATAATACAAAGATAACGAAGAGATAAGTATTTTCAGTCCCATATTCAACCCGCGTTACATTTAAAACGCAAAAATATTGGTTAAATTTGTAAAAACTGAAATTCCACAACGGAAACGAAGCATATTCAGTGGACATGATAGGGTATTATGCAAATAATACCTTGATATGAACAATTACGCTCATATCGGAAATCAACAACAACAATATGGACACATTTTTTATTATTATTATTTTAATTCACTATTACTATTATTATTGTTATTATTATTATCAGTAGTATTCTACTAGTTTTACACTAGATTGACTACTACTGCAATCTCGTGTAAAAGTAGTATAATTCCGTTACCCGTGATATACCCGTGATATATGGCCTCCATATGAAATTATGTTAATAAAACAGAGCCAGGACCGACCTACTGAAGTTTAATTCAACGATTACATTCGTCACATGCAATGTCACATAGACCTGTCTATATATGGAAATAAGCATCGGATATAAAAGCATTGGATATAACAACATGTCGGATATGGGTAGCTTTTTATCGTTGATTATGGTTAATTCCAAGACTATGGTTACACACTAATAAAGAATTCCCATTATTTTGTAACATAGATAGGTCCACCAAACTTTCAAATAAAAATGTCAGTTATGTGTATACACATTTTTAGACTGAGAATGGATTTATAGATACTGCCTCACAATTAGCAAGTACTTCTGATGTACACTTACCTACCCAAATAATCACTTCAGTTACAGCAAACAATGAATACCTGAAGCTAAATGGAAACCAGCCTAGATGTGGCCCTCCAGGGCAGGAATTTCCCATGTCCGCCCCTGATACAGTAGCCCCATTGATCTCAATGTGTTATGCTCCACTGCGATAATCCAGCAATGCAATTTCAGTGTCAGTCATTTCAGTCGCACCCTGGCCTCATCCGTGATCACAGTTAGTGAGCCCTCTCTGCGCTTAAAATACGAGTCCGTGACAGCTTTCTTCAGCCACCTGCATCTGGAAAACACGAGCGGTCTCAGCAGAATACGTTTGCTATTGAAATCTGCCTGCCAAAATGAAACGTTGACCTCAAAGCTAGTGGGCTTTGGTTTAAATTTCGTGTTTGGAGTTTTAGCTCAGCAGTAGGCTACAGGGCAGCACCCCACGACACCGTAGTCACGCTCCTCTTTGAAAGCAGGAATGAGATCTTCACAGAAAACACGCAATAACCCATTGAAGAGTAATGGGTAGTTTTAAAGTTAAAAGTCACTGCTGGAGAACTCAACTGCTTTAAGTAAACAGTTCTGGCTATTACATCAGCATTGCAATGTTGAGTTCAGAACATTATAATCACACATTTGTGAGTTTACACTTTAAAGGGTTACAGAAACGGCGCATAGTAGCGCATATTAATTGTGATTTCAGGTCTTTAGCAACACAAATGGGAATTATAGCCTTCTTCTGGCATGACACAGGCAAAGCAGTTTAACTGGCAATTTTGCAATAATAGAGCAATAAATATAATTTATGTAGGCCCTCCTGGCTCTTCCTGCATTTGCCCCAGCCGGTGTCTATAAACAATAAGGAATAATAAAATCATTAATTTGTGAGGCGCTTATGAAATTGAAATGCGAGTAAATGGAGCTAAAGCCGAAGTTAAGAAATTATGTCGGTATTATGTGTGTACGTGTGTGCGCATGCATTCGTATGCACATGTGTACCACATGCGTGTCCATATATGTGCACGTGCCAAGACAACATGCGCGTGTTTGTAGTCCACATGGACAGAATGAAGGAAATGTACACTGTTTGTAATTCCTGTATTTGGGCAGTAACTAACTTGTAGCTAACCTGCAACTAACTTTTAACTTTTTCCTGTATTTGGGTCAGTTTTTGCGTCCAGTAGCAAACCGTTCCTCTTCATACAGTTATATACTGTACATTAAAATGCTTTGAGGGAAAATCAACTTTGAGCCGGAAAAATATCCAGTACGAAAGACGTTAGTGCTGTGGTTTCATAACTACGTAGGCAATACTGTAGTATTTAAGGTATGTTTAATGATACTATAGCCTGTTTATGTCACCATCTTAATCAGTTGTCCCGCCTTCATCAGTCCCTAAATATGCTACAGTAAACTACTGCAAATGCTTATACAGTAGTTATTGTAATACTGTAGGCCTATTAATGCTGTATTAATTACAGGAAAGTACTGTCATTACCCATACAGTAATGTTTTCCAGACTGTAATATATTACAATAGGCTAATTCCTGCTATGAAACAAAAATACAGTAACTCACTGTTCACACTGCAGCCAGTAAGTTTACCATTCTGTAAAATCCTCATTAAATGCATTGCAATGTAAGCCTATTTGTGCAATAGTTCAGATACGTTATATTCACAAGTTACTATTTACAATGATACAATCACATGATTTCTAATAATAACAAAGCATCTAATAAGAATACATATGGCAGGTACTTAACTAAAATAGATGCTAGTCTGAAGGATTCTATTTATGTTGTGGTTTGTTTCTCTAAAGAATATAAAGTTTTACTGGTTGAGTCTTTGTTTGCCAATTTAATAATCTGTTTTGTGTGGCTGTCAATAATATCTACATTTCTATTGAAATGAAATTTAAGCCAATTCAAGCACCTTGCCTGATACTATATGAACGTACAACCTTTTCGTAATAAGATAAGTTCTCTAAACGCTAGGTCACACACAGCCACAGAACATGATGCGTGGGTCATGTCAGGTTATCAAACAGTGGTTGTGTAAATGAACAAATGCTAAAACCCCGATATGCTGTCAATAAATGTCAAAATCCTCAAAGGCGGTGAGGTACTGCAATAGCATTTGCTTTGGACTCCCAAGAATTGTTGCAATACATAAATACATCTTTTAATGAGTGGGGGTTTCTCAGAAATCAGTTTCCCCTCCATCACATTAACAAGCCCTTTGAAACAGAAATACACCAAGAAGATTTCATCTGACGCTACTGCAGTACCTGCTAATTAGCTAATACACATAAAATAAGCACTCAAAACTGGCAGGAAAATGGGATAGGACTGGACTCTGAGGCTTAGTTCATACTGTTTTGGATGTCTGCCATACGCAAAAGTTGGAAATCTGATGAATCAGTGCCGCCCAGTGACCATGAATTGAGATTAGTTCAACTCGGTGGATTTGGATCTGCGTTTAACGAGACTGGAAAAGCGCAAGGGTGGCTGTGATCGATCGCACGCTGTGGAACAGGTAAGGGACAGCGATGCACGCCACAGTCGGGCAGAAGCGTGGTGTTTTCAGTGTCCAAGTCCGGTGCGCTGAGCTATTCAATAAAAAAAACAATGCAGGAAGAGATTTGTGATCGGCAGTTACGTTATTCCGAACATCTGACAAACATTCCTCCTTTCTTCTCTGACCGAAACAGCTATTCCACTCTGTCCCATGTCCCAGAATGCACTCTGGTACTCCTTTCTGGTTTCTGGTATGTTCCAATTCACCATCTACCACTTGAAAAGTGGAGAAGAGAGAATAGCCCTGTTTCATTACGTTACATTACATTAATGGCATTTGGCAGACGCTCTTATCCAGAGCGACCCAGTGCATACCCATAACCAGGGATAAGTGCGCTGAAAGACCCTAGAGGGAAGTACAATTTCAACTGCTACCTGCACAACAAAGATAAGGACCAGGGCCTATTTTATTTTATTTTATATTATTTTAATTTTTTTAAACAAACAAACAAACAAACAAACATACTCCTGTTCTCAGTCCTACCCAGAAAGGGTCAGTGTGGGTGCAGGCGTTTGTTCCAACCAAGCAGCTATACACCTGATTCTACTAATCAACCATTAGAGTCGTTGCTAAGGACCTTGATTAGTAGAATCAGGTGTGTAACTGCTTGGTTGGAACAAAAGCCTGCACCCACACTGACCCTTTCTTGGAAAGATCGAGTATCCCTGATTTAGGGTTTATGACTGAAGACCTTAATAACAGCAAAGGGTCAGAGAGGAGCAACCTTCAAAACGGAGGGTCTTGTCTGTCCATGTCTGTGAGAAAAACTGAATGTGATTCATGACAAAATCTAACAAACCACCGTTATATGTTGTACAGATTCCATTTCATTTAGGTGCAGGAGTTGCCTGAAAAATGAAACGAAAAGAATATGATATGTTAGTTTGTTTTTGTTAAAAACTTTTAGGTTTGTGTCAAAGTCTAGGTGAGTAATTAAGAATAAATACAATTTAATTAGAAGTGTGTTGGCTGAAGCAACAATTGATAAATATATTTTTGTTTTGTCATTGTGGCTGTCCTGCCTTTCCTTGGATTTCATTTTATTTACCCAATAGTTTTATACATTTATAAAGAAACTATTGACAAACTAGTCTCTCTCCGCTTAAGAATAGTCTGTTTCCTTTTTTCTCCATGGCAAAAAATTGTCACATTACTTGGGGGTGTTCAAATGAACTTAAGTTTGGCTCTTTAAAAAGCCTTTTCAGGCCAAAAGGTCATTCCACCGATGAGACATTCTCGAACACAAAAATAAATATTGTTCACCGTGATCGTTCACACTTTTAGAAGTCTTAAAATGTCCACTAAGGATAAAACAGACCCCTCAAACAACTCATACCTTGCGATGTAAACAGTTTTCTTTTATTAACTGCTTTTTGATGGACCTGTATAGTCTTTACTCCGCAACATATTAAGGAAAATGAAAGCCCACCATTCTTGTCTTGCCTGCTGTCACAGATAGATCTGAACTGGTATTAGCAGTTGCATTTCTCCTCAAAGGTTTGAAAAACAGTCGCCTTTTCAGGCGTTTACATTATTTAATACTTCTTTTAGCCAGGGCGAAACAGGTGCAAGGTCGATGTGCTTAAGGAACTCAAAGGGCTACGTTCACAGAGGAAGTTCTCCTGGCCATAACATCCCCTCCCTCCCCGCTTGCCTGGCGCACACCACCGCCACCCCTCGTGAAAATCAACACTTTGTTAACAGCGCGGCTTTTATGACATGTTATTGTAGCCCCCGAGGCTAACGGTTTACAGCCGCCGTAAAAAAGGCCGGGGTGGAGCCGCGACCAGGCCGCGTGCGGGAGTCCGGCCAGGAGAAGGGAGCTCTGAGGGACAGGGGACAGGCCGGGACAAGCCCCGGGCCTTTCGCGCTCCCTGGCAGCTATCCCAGAGCACTTCCCGCCTATAACACGGATCCGGAAATCACCGTTTAAACCGTTACGACCGGTACATAGTACGGCGACAGAGCGTCGCTGTGACCGATGATGTGCAGCGGACGTCTGGTCGCAGTGACATTTCGGTTTTAGACAAGGCGACTGGAGTACCTTTTTACTTTTTGTGCAGGACAACTCTGTCGCTGGACTATAAACCCACCTTAACATTACTCGGCTCACATATAAGTGGCTCCTAGCTGTCCAAATACCTAATCTCAGTCCATACTCTAAGCTTGACCGTTACGAGCTAAACCATTAGACTAATCTGAGATCAGCTCTCATTATGATCAGAGGCATCTTCCAAGATCATAACTTTATCCGTTACAAGCTAAAAGGCTACATTTATCCCAGATTAGCACTGCTAATATCTGACGCTTCATGAACACAGCTCCAGAACCTTAACTCTGACCCTGATTTTGTATAAGAGGTCCAGACGCACTTCCTGTATAACTTTGTGAGTGGCAGGGTTTAACAGTGCATTAAATTAAAATAGCCAGCATTTTTTCCCTCCCATTTTGAATATTTTCCACATCTATCTAACCTGCTTTTGATCTAGTTAAATGTAATCAACGTAGGAGGTGCTGATTCGGTCGCTGTTATTTCCAGTGAAAGAGGTGACAGCCTAAATCAAAACCTCCTCTTGGTTAGGGCCACACACATTTTCCAGACCCTGCACCTAATAAGCCCCATTGACATGCCTGTTCCCCATCAAACATAACAGCATTACAAGGGGTGGAAACACCTATGGAGGAAATCTCAGGACTTACAGTACTGTGCCTATCCAATTTCGGGAGGAGAAGCAGCAGTTGTATGTCTAGACTTTCTGTATGTAGAGGTGAATTTTACATTTTGGTAATTAGGTCATTAGTCAGGTATTGCAGCTGTGTATGTGTGTGTGTGCGTGCATGGGTGCGTGTGTGTGTAAAAACCTGAGAATGCATGTAATGCATGGTTGTGTAATGAGATGAAAGGTCACCTCTGGAATTTGACAGAACATCATTCGACTGCACATTCTCCCTTGCATGTGAGAACTAGACCTGTGTAAGTCCATATGACCACTAACATATACAGGAGAGTTGCAGTAACTCTGGCGAGAATGATAAGCAGAGTGCCTCACTCACCACCACACCCCACCATTTACACTGGCTGGAGTTACAGTCGGGGGGATTGTGGGATGCTTCACGCCATTCACGCCACAAACGAAAACTAGAAATATGTCTTTTTAAAAATCGTTCAAACTGAAATGGACGGCGGAGTCCACACGGAAACTATAACAACAACGACAGTGACAAACAATATCATTGGGCTCGCTTTCAGAGCAATTTCATCCAGCTGCACGAATGATAAAACACTGACAGCCAATCAACAGCCAACCAAATTTACAGGAAGTCACGTTCAAAATGGCCTCTATCCAGCATTACCTGCACGGAAGATAGTGAAGGATGGGGAATCAGACAGGCGTAACAGGAGTGGAAGCTGATTTACTGTTACATTACACTTATCCAGAGCGACTTACAGTTGATTAGACTAAGCAGGAGACAATCCTCCCCTGGAGCAATGCAGGGTTAAGGGCCTCGCTCAAGGGCCCAACGGCTGTGCGGATCTTATTGTGGCTACGCCGGGGATCACACTGCCGACCTTGCGGGTCCCAGTCATGCACCTTAACCACTACGCTACAGGCCGCCCTACGACAACAGGAGTGGAAACTGCTTTACACCCAAACACCACTGTGTGTGAGGGCTGCATCCCCACCCCACCACAACTGTGGTCAGGATATCGGCCAGCGCGTAGTCCAGCAGCCGGGCGTCACTGCGACCGACGGCGTGCCATGGAGGTCGCAGGTTGCAGCCACTGCATTTGGTTTACACTCTGGGCAGCTGAAGTGTGTTTACACTTTTAGCTAAGGACCACAACCACAGTTTACGCCAACAATTCGGCTGAGCGACATCTTAGAAAGATCCTTGTTGGTGGAGAAATTGATTGTGGAGGGTAGCAGTGTCGTTTTCCGCAGTTTGAGGTGTTCTGGCTCAAAACAGTCACTCCTACACTCTGGGGAGCCACCTGTGGGTCATTAGAGGGCAGGTCACGAGATGACAAGAAAACGTTTTCTTATTTACAGTGTCAGTATCAGCACATGAGTATATGATTGGCAGAAGGCTAATCCGTTTTCCAGTGACATCAGCACCATGGAGATTAAGCACTATATTAGTTACAGTGTACGGGAACATAAAAAAGTTTCAAAAACTTTGTAGATTCAAGATTTGTATTGTCACGTGTAACTAAATTCAATTTTCCTGCTCACCCAGTTGCAAAAAGAATAGAAGAAGTTATATTTAAATGTAGGCTTATGTCATTTCTTTAATAGATTGATGTTACTTTGAATTATTTATTGATTCTTAGCAGATTTTTTTTATTTTTTATTTTTATTCAGGTGACTGCTGTTTGAGACATGGCGTGAGAATATTTTAACACTCATACACATCGACAGTAACACCTACATACATGATGAATTCTGATTGTAACCATGAACATATGCAGCCTCCATAACAGTTGATATTGGTGTTAAATATTTGAATTCATACTGCCAGTAGCATTCTATACAATATTAATATTATGATAGCGATAGTTTCCCTGCCCACAACAAAAATGTTTTATTTAGTTACTTGTGATCCATTAAAACTTTAAGTAGTTTTTTAAGATGCCAGTTCTCCCACAGCTTTCTCAGACTACAGATCCAACTGCACTTCCCCCTTGAGCACACGTATAGCTAATTACAGGAAAAGTTGCCCTAATTGCAAATTATTTTTGGGACATACAATAACGTTCATATATGCAAATAAGGTGCTCCTGTAAAATTGTTCATATGAAGTGGTTTATCTGCTTTGCATGGTTGGCAGGTTGGCTAATTAAATTAATTTCAATTCAACTTTAATATTCTCAAAGAACAGTACAGGCATTTCAAAATTCATGACTTAACCTTCAGTCCATTTCCTCAGCTGAATTGAAAGTGAACTGACTCCAAACTCACGCCATCAAATACAATATTGAATGGGTTGAACGATAAATAGATGATCGGTAGCTATTTTATGGATGTTTGATAGATGACGGAAAGATGTGTTATAGGTAATGGATAGATGTTTGATAGATGATTGACAAATGTTTGATAGATGATCGATACATGATTGATAGATGTTTGACAGATATTTGATAGAAGATTGATAAGGTCTGATACATATTTGATAGATGTTTGATAGATGATTGATAGAGGCTTGATAGATTATTGATAGTTGTTTGATAGGTGGTGGAGAGATGTGTGATAGGTGATGATAGATGTTTGATAGATGATTGACAAATGTTTGATAGATGATCGATACATGTTTGATAGATGTTTGACAGAGGATGGATAGATGCTTAATAGATGATTGATAGTAGTTTGATAGATGGCTGAAATAGGATCAATAGATGATGTGTAGTTGTTTGATAAATGATTGATAGATGTTTGATAAAGGATCAATAGAGAATGGATAGTTGTTTGATAGATGTTTGTCAAAGGATTGATAGATGATCGATAGCTGTTTGATAGATAATTGGTAGATGTTCAATAGATGGTCAACAGATGTTGGATAGATCACCAATAGATGTTTGAAAGATGTTTGATAGTTGTTTGATAAATGATGGATAGTTGTTTGATAGATGATTGATAAATGATTGATAGGTGATCAATAGATGTTTGAAAGATGTTTGAAAGATATTTGATACTTGTTAGATAAATGATGGATAGTTGTTTGATAGATGATCAATAGATGTTTGAGATGATGGAGCATGATGTATAGATGTTTGACAGATGATGGAGGATGATGTATAGATGTTTGACAGATGATGGAGGATGATGTATAGATGTTTGACAGATGATGGAGGATGATGTATAGATGTTTGACAGATGATGGAGGATGATGTATAGATGTTTGACAGATGATGGAGGATGATGTATAGATGTTTGACAGATGATGGAGGATGATGTATAGATGGCTGATGACTGACCGTGCGTGTCTGTGGGCACAGGTACATCGGGGCACTGGGGGCGAGGGTCATCTGCGACAACATCCCGGGGCTGGTGAACAAGCAGCGGCAGCTGTGCCAGAAGCACCCCGACATCATGCAGTCCATCGGCGAGGGCGCCAAGGAGTGGATCCGTGAGTGCCAGCACCAGTTCCGCCACCACCGCTGGAACTGCAGCACGCTCGACCGCGACCACACCGTCTTCGGCCGGGTCATGCTGCGCAGTAAGTGTGTGTGCCTTTTTCCTTTCTTTTCCCCCACCACTCCCATACCAAAATGCAGTATAATGCAATATATTTAACAATATATTATATTTATTATCACTACCCCTTAATACGTGGGCAAATATACACTTTTTAGCACTTCCTGAAATTGACATAAAAATGCTTTGCTCTTGAATATATTACAGATATCCACATACGTATTTATGATATATTGCAATATATTCCATTTCTGTAAGGGATGTTACACCCCAAAACCCTGTGGACAACATAGGGTGTGTGTGTTATTCACAAACAGGTGGAAAGGCTAGGAGGGCAAGCAATATCAGACAATCTGGTTAATCTGCATTCTAGGCTTGTAAACCCTCTTAAAAAAACTGTTCATATTATTGTACATTTTATTCATTTTATTAGTATTATGCATGCTTCCCGTCTTAACCAGGCTGAGGGCCTGGCAGACATGCCCAGTGTTAAGGCCCATCCACACCAAGAACGATAACTATCACATTAACTATAAATATGTTGGAGTCCACACCACAACCATAATGACAACGGTGACAAACCATTGGGCAAATCATTGGGATCACTTTCAAGGTGTTTTTTTCCAGCAGCGTAAAAGATAAAACACTGACACTAATTTACAGGGCGTCACGTGTGACAAGACATTATTTACAGAACGTTAGTGTTATCGTTCATTAGCGTTTACTGTTACGGTAATAGTTATAGTTATGGTTATAGTACTTGGTGTGGGTGGGCCTTATTATAATACTGCTTGGTATGTATGTATTTGCATATTCAATATCTGCACACCTGGTTTTGAATATGTTGGATATCCTGATTATGAACTTGCTGGTCAGAATAGCTTTGTATTGTTTATTTTAAACTTGATTAATGTCTGTCACAAATCTCAGCAAGCATTTTAGTCTCATATTTTAGACTTATTTATTTCTTATTTATATTACTTTTTTTAAACCAAATAAGTCAGAAATATTGCCAATGACACGGATGGTGCAGTGGGTAGCACTGCCGCCTCACAGCAAGGAGGTCCTGGGTTCGAATCCCCGTCGGCCGGGGCCTCTCTGTGCGGTTTGCATGTTCTCCCCGTGTCTGCGTGGGTTTCCTCCGGGTACTCCGGTTTCCTCCCACAGTCCAAAGACATGCAGGTTAGGCTGATTGGAGAGTCTAAATTGCCCATAGGTATGAGTGTGTGAGTGAATGGTGTGTGTGCCCTGTGATGGACTGGCGGCCTGTCCAGGGTGTATTCCTGCCTTTCGCCCAATGTATGCTGGGATAGGCTCCAGCCCCCTGCGACCCTGTTCAGGATAAGCGGGTTCAGATAATGGATGGATGGATGGATATTGCCAATGAGGCATAACAGCCTGACTCAATTCAAGATTTGCCAATAGGGTAAGAAAACTTAACGTGTCAAGCAAACAATGACTTAAAACTGAAAACAGTTACTTAAAATAGTAAATGTACTAAGTCTGTACTAAGTCTAACTATGAGACAAATACATGTTAAGACAGTTTAGGCTGCACAGATGTATACATTTTATCAGGTAGACCAGGACACCAACTTAATGCAAATATTCAGCCATTCATGTGGCAGCAACTACAGTTGAGGCCAAAATTATTAGCTCCCCTTGTGAAATCAGACAAAACCTTTGATTTCTCCATGGAAATGACCAAGTGTTTATAGTTTGTTTCCAAAAAGTTCAAATCTGTCAAAGGACTGAATGTGGAAAGTTTTGAAGTCTTGGGTGCTCATGGTATAGCTGATGCTCATAGCTGATTTGCACTGGTTTTGCTTTCGTTTGGAAAAAAGGCATTTTGTGGAGTGTATCCAGATTTGCAGTGGTGGATGGAGGTGAATAATGTATAATGTATTGGGCCTTGAGGATTGTCAGAGGATCTCTCTCTATGTAAATCAGTCCTAATGCATCACAGGAGTGTGACCAAAAAGCTGGTCTCAGGGAAACTGGGGCAATGTCCTACAACTATACAGTCTTCCAAGCAACTTACACTCTCTTCGTCTCACACACACACACACACACACACAAACATACACACACACCTACACACACACACACACTTGTACACACACACACAAAAACACATGTACGCACACACTTACACAGACACACACAAAAACACATGTATGCACACACTTACACACACACACATACACACACACTCACACTCACACACACACACACATACACACACATGTACGCACACACACATGCACACATGCACACACACACACAAACACATGTATGCACACACTTACACACACACACACACACACACACATACACAATCATGCATGCATGCACACACCCACATGCCCACACAAACATATATATGCACATGTGCACACACACTCCCACACAAAAAACATATGCACACACACAAACCTGCACATGCGCACACACACACAAAGACATACACACACATGCAAACACACATGCACAGACACGTACACATGTACATATGTACACAAAGGCACCCAGAAAACAAGTAAGCACACACACAAATATGCACACACACACACACACACTAGTTCTTGTTTGTTTACAGTTGTTAATGGACTGCCACACATGGTCAATAAACAGCAGAAGGAGAAGCATGGTTGTTGTCATCTTCCCTGTGCATCAGCGCCAGAAACCGGAACCCGGCTTGCATTTCTCCAGACGTGCTGTCATCTTCTGGGGAAAGGCCATTCGTCTTTCACTATCATAAAGTGTTCCCTTCTGGGGGTGGCTTATTGTGCATTTGAGAAATTTCCCACTTTTTCCTGTTTGCTGGGTGACCTCTGAGCCGGAGACTGGGAATTCTGGGAGCAACATTTTTTCACTCAGCTTCAAGTTAACCGAAGCAGCATCAGCGTCAGGGAAGTAGTGTATCAATGTCACTGTTCACCATAGGACTGTTCTTCATGAGCAACTCACAACACATGCACAATACATAGTAAATATTACGATCTAAATATACATAAAAATAGATAAAGTGAGTTAATATTTCGAAATTAAAGGCATATAACATTTCATCATATTAATCATACTGTATATGTTACCCATTATATATATTGCTGGGTAAATGGCAATTATTTGTATGCAAATTGTGGGACAGTGCTATGCAATTATCAGGCCTGCAAAGGTTTTATTTTCTCTTTTGTCTGAAACCTTTCTATAATTGCAGCCTAACAGGGTGGATGTCCTCAGAGCACAAGTAGCAGACAGGTCGATGCATCCACATGGGCCATGTATAAACAGTAATAGGAGCTGTAAATATTTGGATAGATGTTTCTGGAAGACAGACGGAAGGCCCACTCCCTCGTTTATCGCCCCCTCGCTCCGATTAGCGTTATGAGACGGAATGAGAAAACGAAAGTAATCCGCAACCTGCTTTTTCGTCTTAAGTGAAAACACACGCAGGTATTCCGAAGGCGGTCATCTGCGCGGCACATGCCGGGCGGCTCCAGGCTTTAACGCACAGCTGTGCGCACGTCAGAGAGACAGAGGAACACTGTCCGCACTTGCATTCCTCAGGCCCGGTTCACCTGACAGTCCGCGGCGCACAGATATGCACGACGGAGAAAGTACTTACACTCCCAGCCAGTGTTTATTCGTCTGAAGGCGTTGTTGATCATCCACTTTTAAAAGCGAACCGGGCGTACAGCGTGACATTTTTTTTTTTTGCCTTGGGGTTGACGAGCTGATGCGGTGAAGATTGCCAAATCAAAGTGGCCACATTTAAACAATTTATATAGCAAAGCACTGCTCATTTGAGAAGGATTAAATGTACAATAATATTTAAAAATGGAACAGTCACATTCGTGGTTCATACATCTTTACAGACAATACATACACAACTGTCTTTGCCTCCTCCTATATACACTCACCGAGCACTTTATTAGGAACATTTTTACTTTATTACACCTACTTATTCATGCGATTATCTAATCAGCCAATTGTATGGCAGCATTGCAATGCATACAATCATGTAGACACGGGTCAGGAGCTTCAGTTAATGTTCACATCAACCATCAGAATGGGGAAATATTTTAATCTAAGTGACTTTGACCATGGAATGATTGTTGGTGGCAGACAGGGTGGTTTGAGTATCTCAGAAACTGCTGATCTCCTGGGTTTTTTCACGCACACTAGTCTCAGGAGTTTGCAAAGAATGGTGAAAAGAAAATCCAGTGAGCAGCAGATGTGCAGACAGAAATGAGATGAGAGACGTCAGAGGTGAATGGCCATACGGGTCAAAGCTGACAGGAAGGTGACAGTAATGCAGCCATGCATTACAGCAATGGTACGCGTAATGGTAATGGTAATGGTAGTAACAAAAAAAAACGAAGGCTTATAGTTAACCCCCTTCATCGGCGTGTCTTACACAGGCAGCCGTGAAGCCGCGTTCGTGTACGCCATCTCCTCAGCCGGAGTGGTCTACGCCATCACCCGGGCCTGCAGCCAGGGCGAGCTCAAGACGTGCAACTGCGACCCCCACAAGAGGGGCAGGGCCAGCGACGACAGGGGCGACTTCGACTGGGGCGGCTGCAGCGACAACATCAACTACGGCATCAAGTTCGCCAAGGCCTTCGTGGACGCCAAGGAGAAGACGGTGAAGGACGCGCGGGCGCTGATGAACCTGCACAACAACCGCTGCGGGAGGATGGTGAGCAGCCCGGTCACTTCTCCCACCGTCGGACTGGTCTTCTGGGGCCTACAGGAACCGAAGCACCCTAGTACCCAAGACCCAACCCAAGGCTTAAACAAGGCCTTCTCCTGCCCATAATTACCCAAAACATTTTAGGCCATATCCACAAAGTTTTTCAGTTTTGACTTCTACCTCATAATGGATTAGATGAAGATATGTACAAGGGAAACCTCACCATAGATCAACACGGTCACTCAATAGTTATTTATGAATAAGGGTTGTGATGGAGAATCAGTTTTTCCTTTTATTTAAGTACAGCTAAGGTTAGGAAATGATAGCTGTGCTGTAAAATCCAGCTATGCCAGCTTGAAAATTGGTCAAGCTAGTCTTAAACTGGCCTAGCTGGGTATGGGCTGGTCAATCAGATGGTGCTGGCAGATTGTCTGTTTCAAAACATAGCTTGAACAGGTCAAGCTGGGAGCTGGTATTAACTGGTCAACCAGCTACCAGCTGTTTTAAAACCTAGCTTGAGTCTTTTTGAGCAGGGAGGGAGATTGAAACACTATTCAGCTTGTTGTGGGTGAAAACTGTCACTATGTGTTGCCCTTGTAATAATTATAGCTGGCACAAGCTGTGTACAAGCAGTGTTAAGTATAGGGTACACTTCAGTGGTAGGAAAACATTTTCATTCCATCTCAAGAGTTGTAGAGGGTGGCCTTCAACCTTTCAGACAAGATTTCAAATTGTTTTATATTATCGTTTTATTATTGCTCAGCACCCAATTGATCAATTAAATATTACATATTTAACTCACTACACAGGTGGTTTCTTATGTCCAAATCGGTCGCTGATTTCAGGGTGAAAACACCAATCAAGTGCATGAGTGAATATACCTGGTTTCTGGTGTAGTCAATACCTCAGTCCCCAGAAAAAAACAGCTCAAGCTAGGTTTTATAAAAGCTGGTAGCTGGTAGACCAGTTCAGACCAGCTTCCAACTTGATATGGTTCAGCTGGTTGACCAGTTCAGACTTCAGGCTACCAGCTTGACATAGTTTAACCAGCACAAGCTATGTTTTGAAACAGCTAGTTGACCAGCTACCAGCTCAGACTAGCTGTTTGCCCAGCTCATACCCAGCTGGAGCAACTTATGACCAGCTTGATCAACTCAATTTTCAAGCTGGTCAAACTGGCATAGCTGGATTGTATAGCTGGGTTACTCTCAGTGCTTTGTGTAACACTGTTTTATTAATCGGATATATTTTCTTGTCCTGGCAGGCTGTGAAGCGCTTCATGAAGCTAGAGTGTAAATGTCATGGAGTCAGTGGCTCCTGCACACTGAGGACTTGTTGGTTGGCCATGTCCGACTTCAGAAAAACTGGAGACTACCTTCGCAAGAAGTACAACGGGGCCATCGAGGTCACCATGAACCAGGACGGCACAGGCTTTGCAGTGACCAACAAGGACTTTAGGAAGGCCACTAAGAACGACTTGGTGTACTTTGAGAATTCGCCAGATTACTGTCTCATGGACAAAGCAGCAGGTGGGTGAGACAATATGTGTGCATAACATTTATATATAAGAACATATTTTAAGATGACGAAAATATAATTATGTCAGTACTAGCATTAATTAATTCACATGGTCAAAATGTTTCACCACAAAGCAACAGCTAATGTGTGGTGAGAATTCTGGGACAAAATGGCTGCCATGGTTGATACTATTGTGATGGTTGAGCTAATTTTCTCCTTTTGTCTGTGAACCACCTGAAATCATCAGGTAAAAGGCACTGTATTAACACAGTGTTTCATAATTATTATCATTAACCCAAAACAATTATGCTAACATTGTCAAATTCACCATAATATTGCTCAGAGGAAGACAACTGTGATTGATCGCTTCGCCATGATTGGAGTGGTTAATCGTTTTACGATAAGCCAGGGCCAGTTGTTTTCATACATATGTGGAAAGAACATTTATTCATGAATCATTCCAAGTACAGCTGGCCTTAGTTTATGTCTTTATGGTGAATCAGATGGACATTAGAGAAACAAAGGGAATCCCTGGTTTTCATATACTTGCAAGCCAATGCTAAATCAACTCTGGCTAGCATTGATTCCATCTTAGAATGCATAATTATTTGACCAGTTGCTGCTTCGTAATTTCATCTAGAATTCAGATGAATACACCCCAAGCTTTATTTGGAGTAGCATTTACCAAAAATGCATTCCTTCATTCAAAAACTTAGCTGTATATCTGCAATGCCTGATGTGTATAGTGCTCCCATAACAATATTTATATGATTCACACCATTTCACAATGCTAAAAAAGTTAATATTAAGGTGCTTTCCTATTAAAGTTCTGTAAAGCATTAATATTGAGGTAACCACTTTAGATATATTTTAACTGTTGGCCTATAAGAAGCATAAATCACCAGAGGCAAAACGCTAAGCAAATGCAAGGCTGCTTATATGTTTTTGAAAGACTAAAGAATTAAAAATGGTTATTTTTGTACAACAAGTGTATAAACAGTCTGTTACATTAATTGTAAAAGGTGATTTTCTGTTACAACGGGGCCAAGAAACACATTAGCAGCTGCATTACCGAACAGTGCAGTATATTCAATGATTTTACCTGATTTTACCTGCAGTACATTTCATGTATGATGATGAGACTCTCATTTGTAATGAGAAAGGCAACCTATCATGCCATTTGCTCTGAAGTCATGGTCTAATCCTGCTAGAAAATCCAGCTGTGCCAGTTTGAATATTGAGGTCAACCAGCTACGGGCTGTTTTAAAAACATGGCTTGGGCTGGTGAAACCATGTTGGGAGCTGGTCTGAACTGGTCAACCAGCGAAGCAACTCTTTCAAAAACCTAGCTTGGGCCGTTTTTTTCAGCGGGGAAAACTCCCGTCTCGGGGGAGATCAAAGGGGCTGGAATGATCCCTGTGAAGGGCTGGGTGAAATGGAGACTAGACGGTGTCGGTGACGGGCGGGTCTTCCCCAACCGCACAGAGGAGGGGTATGGGGGATCCTCACACCTGCCTCCTCTTAGCTCGTCTCCCAAAAAGCCCAGGGGGGCGGCCAGGGTACCTCTGCCCTGTTAATCCCTGTCACTCTCCCACACTCTGGCCATTATGCCGTAAGGAACATTCTGGAACAGTGACATGGGGGCATGGGGGGGCGGGGGGGGGGGCACTAGTTCCCTCACCGCACATACTTACTGACAGGTAAAGGCAAATGTTGGTAAAAGTATTCAAAAAAAGTAATAACACAGACTAAGCTAAATAATTTTTTTAATGTTTCTTCAAATTCTGGAACAGAGCACTGTTCATCTTGACCATTTACCTAGTCAAACACAGCTTGGATTTGCAAGAGTCCGGCTTCTTAAACATACACCAAATGGTTGGTTGGCAGAGAGGTGGGGGTGGGTTGAAGGATGGGGCCAGGGATGTTTCCAGAAGCTTAAAACACTGTCATTTCAGGAGGTCAACAGTTCCTCCATTAGCACCCCCCCCCCCCACCACCCCTCTTCTTATTGGAATTCATACCCCAAGGATACATCCAGCTCATTTTTCAAATCCTACTCTCCGTGTTCCTCAGCGTGGTTCTCACATTTGTTTGAGAGGGGGGCTCCAGGGGTGCCAGGGTTTTTCAGGTACTCAGCGTTCTCTGACAGAAGCTTAGTTCTCCCTGCTGAAAAGAACTGCTCAAGCTAGTTTTCAAAACAGACATGGTTTAGCAGGTTGACCAGTGAAGACCAGCTCCCAGCTTTACATGGCTTAGCAGGTTGACCAGTTCAGACCAGATCCCAGCTTGACATGGTTTAGCTGGTTGACCAGTTCAGAACAGCTCCCTGCTTGACATGGTTTAGCTGGTTCATCAGTTCAGACCAGTTCCCACCTTAACATGGTTTAACCAGCTCAAGCTATGTTTTGAAACAGCTGATAGCTGGTTGACCAGCTCATACCCAGCTAGACCAGCTTATGACCGACGAGTGTTCATTGCTCTCAGAACACCAGAGTGCCCTCTGGATGTTTGGAAATTCAGTGCCCTGGACACTTCAGCTGTTTTATCTAAGCATCTGATTGTTACAAAAAATATATATTTCTGTGCGCTCCATGATGTTTGAAGGACATCTGAAATCGGAGCGGATATTCACAGTTAATATACAAATGCACCCCAAGTCTTCACTTTAGATTGGATTATAAATACTTAACTGTCCAATAGAAGGCTGCTTTCTTGGCAGAGTTAATATATATATGTGCCTGCAGCGTAGTGATTAAGGTACATGACTGGGACACGCAAGGTCGGTGGTTCAATCCCCGGTGTAGCCACAATAAGATCCGCACAGCCGTTGGGCCCTTGAGCAAGGCCCTTAACCCTGCATTGCTCCAGGGGAGGATTGTCTCCTGCTTAGTCTAATCAACTGTACGTTGCTCTGGATAAGAGCGTCTGCCAAAATGCCGTTAATGTAATGCAATGTAATGTAATGAAAGGAAACGGTTTGAAAGCCTCTGTTCTGTCCGCGCCACGGCAGGTTCCCTGGGCACGGCCGGGCGAGTTTGCAACAAGTCGTCACGGGGGACGGACGGCTGTGAGGTCATGTGCTGCGGGCGGGGCTACGACACCACGCGCGTGAAGCGGATCACCAAGTGCGAGTGCAAGTTCAAGTGGTGCTGCGCGGTGGAGTGCAAGGACTGCGAGGAGTCGGTGGACGTGCACACCTGCAAGGCCCCCAAACGTGCCGAGTGGCTGGACCAAACCTGAGGGGGCCCCTTCCTCGGGACTTCCTGTGGGCCATGGCATTCTGGGATATAGAGTCCATCCCTCGCATCCTCCGATCCCAACCCTTCTCTCCGTTCCGTTGCATGGCTTTTAATTTCACTGTCTCTGCAAAAACGAAAAAAAAAAAAGCACTAAAACTAAACTCCATTTCCCATGAGCGCCTAGCACAAAATGCTCAGTAAATCCCCCCCCCCCCCATTACATTTATTTTGGAACAGGGCTGTAAAGTGCAAGGGCTGCTATTATTTGCTTCTAACTGTGAACCTGTTGTGTTGTGTGTGTTGTTTTGTTAATGCCAATGTTTAGAGAGGAGAGTATTTCATCTGAGTGTTTTTTTTGTATGGGGGGGGGAGAAAGGTGTGCTGCTTTTAAGATACAGAAACTCATTTTGAGCATTTACAGTCATAACTTGGGGCAAATATTCTGTATTTACATCATTTACATTTTGGGGGGGGGAGGGGAGGGACGACTGGTTTGCGCACCAGAAAATATAACCATGGCCTCTTTACCCAATAGGTTGTTTTGTCTGACATTGGAGCATGACCGTCACTGGGCCAGACTTCTCGGGTTTGGTTGCGCTTGACTTTGGCAAAGCATTGGCACTCATAGGCAAAAGCAGTCGATTGCAGAAGTAGGATTCTGGCCTCTCCTGCAAGCACGGATATGAAGCCCTCTCCGAGGGGCTGAAATGGCTTTCTGCATTCGGACGTTGCTCCGAGCTATCACTGCTTTCCCCCCGCCCCCCCAAAATTGAAAATGTGGACGATGAATGGTTGTTTTATTTAAAGCGAAGAAGAAATAAGAAAAAAAAAGCTATAAGTTCCTTGTCTGAAGACGAACCTGCACTAAGGACATTAGCTAAAGCACGAGCAAAAATGAATGCGTTTATACGTATTCGTTTAGGAATTATGAGAAGAAAATTACTGACGTGGACTGGTGCAAAGACAGAAAGAGTGAATCCGCCAAAAAAAAAGAAGAAAAAATATTCCTCTCCACTTCAAGGGATGTCTTTGACAGGGATTCCAGAATGGGGAATATGCCAGTGGACTTTTTTTTGTTCTCCTGCTTGCTTGTGTATCTTGTGTATACCGTTTCATTATTTTAAAAACAGAAGTTCATATAAATATATGGTATTAGAATGTCAGTAGAATTGCTGCTTTTCCTTTATTCAACAGTGAAATGCTTGTGTTGCTTCCATGCAGATCTGGATCTGCCATAGACTATATGTCCTATGGCACATACATACAGAGTGCACACAAATGTTTTATTATGTTTTATCGATACCAAAATATCTTCTCGATGCTGTGCACATTTGGCATATCCGGAGAGGTTTTGCAGTTCTCTGTGTGTTTTCAAAAAAAAATACTTACCGAGCAAGATCAGACCCTCTGCGGACCGAACAAACTCCCAGAGAGCACATTAAAAATAATGCTCAACAAGCGAGCAATGACAGAATAACAGACCGTTTCAAATACAAACCAGCCCTGTGCCGATGACAAAGGCTGTTTTTGTCAGGACGGCGTGACTGGGCGAGTGGAGAAAAAGATCACTGTTATTTAAAATCTGATTGAAAAGCCTTTTAATCTCCTTTTCCATAATAAAGGCTGGTGAAACCCCAGACTGGCCAGTAATGACTTGATGAGTTTAATTACAAGGCTCGGGTTGATTCTGACATTTGGGAGACACTGTTCCACAGAAGCGCTTGTGTTAGTTGGAGGATATTTTTTTTGGCCGGGTTATCAAAGCACATATTTTCCAGCAATCTTCTTTGGTCTATGCAATATTAGAGCTAATTCTGAAGTTAGTGAAGAGCACTCTTTAATGAAAGGAATTCCACAGAATTGTACTACATGCTGGATAGCACACACAAGTGGGTAGACGTTGAGATTACAATGGTTCATACGTTCAGATAAACCGAAATGAAGAATTCCTAGAATTCCCAGGGATCTTTTTTGCACACCTATGTGCCCGGCTTTCTATATGATAAGATTTGACACTGCTCTGCGTGTGGGAACTGCTAGGTCAACGAAATGAATGATGACAAACAAACCCAGTGTAATAGATGAGGAATTTTGGGGAATTTTCTCAGGGATCATGGGAATAGTAGTCTTGGACAGGATGTAAGTGCTAACGTCACCGATGTACATTGCCTAACTGATACCTCCAGTTGCTCTACCCTAAAACCCCTTGATTGCCTTAATTCTTCCACATTGCCGAGACAGACTTGTCTTTGAGATAGCCTTCCACAATGTGCTCAGAGAGTAGATGGTCTCCCACCGGCAATGAGCTCATCCACCTGGAGAAAAGCTTCATGCTAGCCAACACTAAGGTTACAGTGCACAGGATGGGAGATAAAATCAGTTTCTTCTGGTCTAAGCTGGTGGTTAAATGCAACCTCATATGCGCTTTAGGCTTTGTAGCATTCTATGGGGCAAAGACTAGTTTGAGTTCCCCTAAGTTGAAATGTTCTCAATGTGAAAACTCCACTGCTGGCCTCCCAGATATGAACTGGATTGTAATCTGCATGTGGCACTGAAGATGGGCTATAGTTCCAATCATGTACAGCCAACTCCAATGTGATGGCAATATTCCAAGAGTTTGAGGAGTTGTTCTGACACATTTGTCCAAAACGATTGTAGGTCTAAATACACACCTTCAGTGCTCATATACCAGTTACCTGCAGTATAGCTAGAGTGCATCTTTTCCTCATATCTACTCTTGAGATGTACTTCACTTCTCTGATTTGCTTGCTGTCTATTTTTCATGTACAGGATATTGGAGTTGGAAGTAAATACTTTTTCCATTGGGTTCAGTAGGACAATTATTTAGGAAAAACAACCCTTGAAGTAATCCACCCATCTACTGCATATCTATCCCCCAGTTCCCATATAGATCCATTCAAATGCAAATCATTTTAGTATCGCTTGTAGGACAACCTGAAAATAACATATCCAGACTCTGAAGATGTTGATAGGTCACGTACATCAGCAAATCGTGGCATGCAAAGGATATGCAACCAGTATAACCAAAAGTGGCAATTTAATCTATAACTATGTTCATTTGTCCAATTATGTTTGAGCCCCTAAAATTGGGGAGACTATGTATAAGAAGGGGGGCGGCACGGATAGTGCAGTGGGTAGCACTGCCGCCTCACAGCAAGGAGGTCCTGGGTTCAAATCGTCGGCTGGGGCCTCTCTGTGCGGAGTTTGCATGTTCTCCCCGTGTCTGCGTGGGTTTCCTCCGGGTACTCCGGTTTCCTCCCACAGTCCAAAGACATGCAGGTTAGGCTGATTGGAGAGTCTAAATTGCCCGTGGGTATGAGTGTGTGAGTGAATGGTGTGTGTGCCCTGCGATGGACTGGCGACCTGTCCAGGGTGTATTCCTGCCTTTCGCCCAATGTATGCTGGGATAGGCTCCAGCCCCCCTGCGACCCTGTTCAGGATAAGCGGGTTAAGATAATGGATGGATGAATGGATGGATGTATAAGAAGGGCAAATTTAAGCTGCAAGTCTGCACTTTGCTCATTTGCATCCGTTATTTACTTCCAACTCCAATATCCTGTGGTAGACAGCTAAAATAACAATAACTTTGTCGATGTCCAAATACTTATGGACCTTACTGTATATCATGTCAGGCTAAAAAAGAAAAGGGAAAAAAGTGGAAAAAATAGGCACATATAGTGCAGTCTGTACTTGGACAGTGGTAAAATCTCTGGTCTTTTGACTCTGTACTCCAGCACTTTGGATTTGAGAACAATGGGATATGAGGTCCATAAAGACTGTCACCTTTAATTTGACAGAATTTGCATCAATATTGGGTGACAGACAGAGACAAAAGATCAGAAATCGTACCACTGTCCACATACTGATGGACTGCACTGTATATACATTTACCAAGGCAAATGTTCCCGTTTTTTAAACTTCACCAAGAGCCGTTTTATAGAACAAGCAGACCATGGCGATCTATTACAGATCACCGGGGGCAGAAGGTGCAGTCTGGCACCGGCTCAACATTCTCGGAGCAGACAATTGTTGTAAAATAATTACAGAAAATTAATGGACCCAGCCGAATGCTTTTATTGGTCCCTGAGGGGCGCTGGGCTTTATTAAGAGGCCCTGTAACGGGATCCTCTGAGCAGGACCAGATAAATGTCATCAAAGCGCGGTGAGGGTTCACCACGGCCCTCCGGTCAGGGATTAAAAATAGGCCGAGCGGACGTCTGACGCACGCTCCCCGTTTGCGGCGGGACCTGATTGATGTCTCTGTTCGACAGCACTTTCATTCCGACATAGCAGCGGAGACGCAGGCAGGTCAGGGGTGGGGTGGGGAGGGGGGGGGGTACGCGGCAGGTTAAGGGAAAGGCCAAACGGGGACACGGAAAGTCCACCGGGTGTCTGTGCAGCATACACGTCCGGCTGAGAGGAGGGGGGGAATGTTTGGTAACACTTATAGCCCGTTAATGGCATACATAGTACTTACTGGGTAAGTACACAGCTACTTGTGGACCTATTAGGCAAGTACCTTGATTTCATTCGTAAGTACTATGAGTACCATATGAAAGTAAGTTTTACAGCCCATTTCATAGTACTTATCAAAATAGTTACCTGATAAGTACCTGGTATTTACCCAGCAAGTACTATGTAATTAGCAGGCTATAAAATAAAGCATTCCTGAATTGTTTTTGGATGGAAACTGCTTTTGAATCAGTTTCCCTTCATCGTTGTGAGATTTGATTGGCTTCTCACACAGGACTGATGGATCCCAGCCTCCAAACGTGACCTTGCCTTCCAACAGAGCTAATACAAAGCAGTTATACAGAGTTGGGTGGTCAATTCTATTTCAGTTCAACAAACCGAATCAAAATCGATCAGCTTTGTAAAAAAATCCTCACAGTTATGAGCATTACTACTACTGCAGCCACTATTGCTACTGCTACTACTTTCAATAACATAATTGGAGTGCTTAATAAGGAATAAACTTATTAATAATGCATCATTTGATTTATATTGCAATTTTCCAGAACTGAAGGCCATTAAACAAGGTAAAACAAGGACAGTATGCACAGAACATGTAAACATAAGGCACAACGTTTAATACCGTGGCAGCATTAGCTAAGTACATATAATTTTGAATAGGTAGAGGTCAGTCTGGATTTAATAATTGCAATGGTCTCTGCTTCCCCATGCAATTTTTTATCTGACTGAACTGAAATATAACTGACCCCAAACTGCTCCCCGCTGAAAAATACAGCTGGTAGCTGGCAGCTGGTCGACCAGTTTGGACCGGCTCCACACTCAACATGGTTTGACCAGCTCAAGCTAAGTTTTGAAACAACTGGTAGCTGGTAATTTCAAACTGGTCATCGCTGGATTTTACACCAGGGTTGTCATATATTGCAGTGTTCAAGCTGAGTGTCCTGGTAAACCTCACCCGATGGACAGCCCGAGGAACTCCAGCAGTGAACAGGGCATTCCTCAGCATTGAGTTCATGGATCAGAAATGCTACGACAGCACCGCCTGACCCTCGGAAAATGACTGGGCAACAATGCAAGGGCTCAGGATGTGACAGGAGCTCCATACTCAACATGGTTTGAGCAGCTCAAGCTAGGTTTTGAAACAGCTGGTAGCTAGTTGACCAGTCCGGACCAGCTCCATACTCAACATGGTTTGAGCAGCTCAAGCTAGGTTTTGAAACAGCTGGTAGCTGGTTGACCAGTCCGGACCAGCTCCATACTCAACATGGTTTGAGCAGCTCAAGCTATGTTCTGAAATAGCTGGTAACTGGTTGACCAGTCCGGACCAGCTCCATACTCAACATGGTTTGAGCAGCTCAAGCTATGTTTTGAAACAGCTGGTAGTTGGTTGACCAGTCCGGACCAGCTCCATACTCAACATGGTTTGAGCAGCTCAAGCTATGTTCTGAAATAGCTGGTAGCTGGTTGACCAGTCCGGACCAGCTCCATACTTAACATGGTTTGACCAGCTCAAGCTAGGTTTTGAAACAGCTGGAAGCTGGTTGACCAGTCCGGACCAGCTCCATACTCAACATGGTTGGACCAGCTCAAGCTAGGTTTTGAAACAGCTGGAAGCTGGTTGACCAGTCCGGACCAGGTCCATACTCAACATGGTTTGAGCAGCTCAAGCTATGTTCTGAAATAGCTGGTAGCTGGTTGACCAGTCCGGACCAGCTGCATACTCAACATGGTTTGAGCAGCTCAAGCTATGTTTTGAAACAGCTGGTAGCTGGTTGACCAGTCCGGACCAGCTCCATACTCAACATGGTTGGACCAGCTCAAGCTAGGTTTTGAAACAGCTGGAAGCTGCGTTGACCAGTCCGGACCAGCTCCATACTCAACATGGTTTGAGCAGCTCAAGCTATGTTTTGAAACAGCTGGTAGCTGGTTGACCAGTCCGGACCAGCTCCATACTCAACATGGTTGGACCAGCTCAAGCTAGGTTTTGAAACAGCTGGAAGCTGGTTGACCAGTCCGGACCAGCTCCATACTCAACATGGTTTGAGCAGCTCAAGCTAGGTTTTGAAACAGCTGGTAGCTGGTTGACCAGTCCGGACCAGCTCCATACTCAACATGGTTTGAGCAGCTCAAGCTATGTTCTGAAATAGCTGGTAACTGGTTGACCAGTCCGGACCAGCTCCATACTCAAAATGGTTTGAGCAGCTCAAGCTATGTTCTGAAATAGCTGGTAGCTGGTTGACCAGTCCGGACCAGCTCCATACTCAACATGGTTTGAGCAGCTCAAGCTATGTTCTGAAATAGCTGGTAGCTGGTTGACCAGTCCGGACCAGCTCCATACTTAACATGGTTTGACCAGCTCAAGCTAGGTTTTGAAACAGCTGGAAGCTGGTTGACCAGTCCGGACCAGCTCAAGCTATGTTTTGAAACAGCTGGAAGCTGGTTGACCAGTCCGGACCAGCTCAAGCTAGGTTTTGAAACAGCTGGAAGCTGGTTGACCAGTCCGGACCAGCTCCATACTCAACATGGTTTGAGCAGCTCAAGCTATGTTTTGAAACAGCTGGTAGCTGGTTGACCAGTCCGGACCAGCTCCATACTCAACATGGTTGGACCAGCTCAAGCTAGGTTTTGAAACAGCTGGAAGCTGGTTGACCAGTCCGGACCAGCTCCATACTCAACATGGTTGGACCAGCTCAAGCTAGGTTTTGAAACAGCTGGAAGCTGGTTGACCAGTCCGGACCAGCTCAAGCTAGGTTTTGAAATAGCTGGGAGCTGGTTGACCAGTCCGGACCAGCTCAAGCTATTGCTTGGTAACTTAATAGCTGGTAATTTCAAGCTGGTCTAACTGGATTTTACACCAGGGAGCACCACCATAAAGCTGCAAACAGGCCACTTGGTAGTGAAGTGATTTATAGAGTGGCATTGAGTGCCTCAGCTCCATTTCCTAGCTGAAATGCAGCTTATTTCCCATGCCTTGGCCTGGTTTTTAAAGCAGACTGGCGCTTCTTTCCTTCTGCGTATCCAGCTGCCTGTTGGATTGCTCAACTTTCCCGCACCCCCCTCCCTCCTCTCCCTCCATCTCCTCCTCACTCATGCTCTGAGAAAGAAGAAAGAGGGGGAAAAAAGTGTTGAAGAATGTTTGCTTTTTAATGTTTTCAAATCCTTCCCCAGTGAGACCGCTTTTTGAAAAGTGTTGAAAATTATGAATGGTTCCCTCAGAAATCCTCTCGTTTTCTTGGCCCTAGCAGGACCGTATCGACAGTAATCAAGATTTATGGGTCCTGTCTTGTGTCCTAGCTATAAAGCACGTCAGCGTGAGAGTTCCTGGCCAAGTGACATCAGCAGTTATTATTGGGAGAAAGTGCAGCGTTATCTCAAAGCCTTGCACCGAGTTTCTGAAGAACTTGCCATTCGTGCAAAGGTTAGCCACCTTGAATTCACCTTGAAAGGCCATTAGGGTGGGTGCTAATCGTATTAATGATACAGCTCCGGTGCCAATACAAGTTACGACCCAGTTTATTTGACTACAACGCTACACCAACGAACCTTGCAGCCAGGACTTCTGATTATAAGTCCGATTGTCAGATTTTGCATTCCCATACGGAGACACAGACCCTGGTGATAATTAGCACAGTCAGGTGGAACAAGGGCTTTGTTTCTCTTTAGGGCATGCACTAAAGGGTGAGGTTAATCGCTACCAGTTGCTGTCCAGTGAGTTTAAAATGGCGTCTCCAAAGACAGTTGGGTCAGATTAGAGTCCCAAAGGGCCACAGTTCTTGCTTGTCTTACCATTACAGTGCTTAATTAAAGTCACCGATTGTCCAGAGAGTCCTCACACCTCCTTGATTGTAAAATGGCCGCCAATGGAAAGAAACCAAACAAGAACCGAGGGCGGCCGAGGTGACCCAATAAAGATGGCCGATTTGATCCAACTCTCCCAACTGCATTTAATAGGATGGGGGAGGGGGGGGGGCTTCGCAGAATGGGACATGGCCTAGCATGTGAGAAATGTCTTAACCGGCGGGAGCATGATTTCGGGGGGCAGAGGCCGAGAACTGCCTTGGCCCCCCCCTCCCCACATCCCCCCAACCCCGCCACGATCCCGTGCGGTTGAAGTTCATCCTGCACCTCCGAAGGAGACTCAGGTTACTGAGTGGCCCAGCGGGCATGTTTATCAGCAGGCCAGATCTTAATCTGCGCAGGAAAGAGCCGCATTCCCCCAATTCATCTTCATTACGCACTGACTGCCAGCGCATTTCTGCAGCTCAGGGAAGCTTAAACAGGACCAAAACAAACCGGCGGGGTGTTGGAAGGGGGTGCAGGTTACAGCGGCCAGCCCCACACTGCCTGTGGCCGGCCTGAACACAGGGTGTTTGGGTGGGCAGGCTGTGGAGGGGGGGTTGTTTCAACAGGCCTGCTCTGGGGGACAGGGCATGGACAGAGGCTCTTGGGAAGGGTTCCTCCACCACCGGTACTCCCGGGTATGTCAGCGGCACTAAAACCATTTGTCTTTGTTAAGTGGTGGGGTGTCAACAAACACTCCCCCCACGTCTTCCATTTCACTCCCTCGTGCTCTATCTCTCTTCCCCCATCTATCCATCTTTCAGAACTTGTGTGGTCAGAACTGTGTGTGTGTGTGTGTGTGTGTGTGTTTTAGTTTTTTTTCAGGATACGGTCGACTGTACCACCTCCCAGCCATCCAGTCTCCCCTGTATTTATATTTGGAGCAGGCTGTCACTCCCACTTTACCGCCACTATTTGTCCTATTTGGTGTTCTGAGACTCGACATCGCTTTCGTTTGATGTTATGCAACATTTCGGTTGTGTCGAGGAGCACTGCATATCAACTGCTGCATATTTTCACTTATTATACGAGCTAAACCTTTCATATGTGTTCACGAATATTGGGAGATACAGAGAATGCCTAATAAGTGTTCCTAAAGTCTTCATAAGTACACACAATGAGATGAATGCCTTAAGCGCTCAGACAATGAAGAGACAGACGCCTCTTCAATGTTGGGTAAATTCAGGCGATAAAACCCCTCAGAGGCGATACATAAGACCAGGACTGACGAGTTCCCTCCTGCACCTGTGTAAGAATATGGAGCTACTGAGTCTCCAGTGCCTCAAAATCACTCAGAATGGAGGCTTTGAAAGGCTTAGCCTGGAGTATAAAGGGAAGAGAGACGGACTCGCCACCCGGTGGTAGGTGGGCGGGGGAATTATCGTCACGGGGAGAGGGGAGGGGGGTCGGACACACCTCTCTGCGAAACGCACTCGGACTACAGGGCTGCGATGGAAGAAGCGGCCGGAGGACGCAGCATTTCTGGGTCACGCCGGCAGCCCTGTACTGTACATTCACACTGCATTCCATTCGTACGTAACACTGTCCAGATGATGCGTGTGATATATTATTATTGTGTGCGCCTAGGTGCGGTATTGAATGTCCGTTGCGTAATCCCCTGCTGGTTCTGCGTTTCCCCGACATGCCCACAAGGCGGACGGCCATGGGGGGGGCAGATTTATTGGCGGATTAGGACTAATATTTACGTGACCTATGGGGGCTGGCGGGGGAGCGAGTTCGGGCGGAGGGGGCGGCCCCCGAACACTCCCACGGCCGGGGCACGAGGACATGATGCCTGGCGTGCCGTTAGCAAAACCCTCATCTCACGAGTCGAACGCTGAAAAACGCCCCTCTGTCTGGCCCTCTCTCTTCCTCCTTCCTTTGCTCCCTTCTTCTTCCTCTCCCTCGCTCGACATTAGCTTGGCGGAAGGTTGCTGCTTCGATCCCCCCCGCACTGGGTGTGTCGAAGTGCAAGATAGCTTAACCCCCAACTGCTCCCTACAAGCTGATACCTTGCATTGGTGTATGAGTGTGAGCAAATGGGTGAATGACAAGGCATTACTTGTACTTTGCATAATAGTGCTATATAAACGTACTCCATTTTACTTACCTCTTTCTCTCTCCCTCTTCCCCTGCTCCTCGCCTACCCCTCTTTCTCTTTCAGGGGGTGCGGTGCGTGCCGTCACGAAAGGTTTGAGCCTTCTCACAGCAAGGCCTGGCCTCCCCCCCCTCCCGCTGCGGAAGGCACGTGGATGGGAAGCGGGGGCGATTCTGGGCTTCTCACACGGCGTACGCACACTTCGGCGAGGATGAGAAATGAGGGAGGGTCAGACTCCCAGAGTGACCCCTGTACACGCGGCCCTCCGTCACGGAGCCTGACGAGCGGCCGCTACGGCCGCGCCAGCTTGTGTAAACCTCCACCCCCACGCCACTTCAGCCCTGAGTGCGCGAGCGCGTCTGCCAGATGTTTTTCACCGCCATCCGCTTGTGCCTACTATCACAGCCTGGTTGCAGATGAGAAACGGGGAAACATTTTGTGACGCTAATATGTTACAAAATACATACCCCAATGTTGCTAAATGTTGCTATAAACTGCAATCAAAATGGTGGACGTGTAGGCTGCTTTAAACTAAGTAGAAACGTATAAACAGAGCAAGGAAACCCTGCTGTAAAATCCAGCTATGCCAGCTTGACCATCTTGAAAATTGAGCTGATCATAAGATAGTCTAGCTGGGTATGAGCTGGTCAAACAGCTAGTGCTGGTAGTTTGTCTGAAATGGTAGCTGGTCCACCGGCAACCAGCTTTTTTTTTCAGCAGGGAATACACATGCATGTAAAACGCATTTGTTTGAAATAGCAGTCATCCTGCGACAGTCGTCACAGAAGCGAAGGCCGACCCAAGCTAGCTGGGAGTTACGCGGCACGCAAGGGTCAAACTCACCACATTTTTCACCTCACAAGGTGCAGACGACGCGACGCAAGACAGATCACAGAGAGAGTCCTGTCAGCCGGCTTTGAAGTTGTTTATTCCTCTTCTGAGTGGGAATTTATGGATGCCTGACAAGGCACAAACACGAGGGGCCCGGGGAGATAGGGGGAATTCCAGCTTTCGGGCCGGCGGGAGAGGGGAGAGAGCGATGGACGGCCAGGGGTCAGAGGTCAGGGTCAACGAACAAGCCCTTTTTGCAGAGAGCAACTGCAAAAGTGGAATCATGTGCAATGCAATTCAGTGTGTCTGTGTATTCTTTACAATAGACAAGTGAGAAAAATGGGGCCAAGTAGCGAAGTTGCATAGGCAAACAGTGTGTTTATACCTTTTCTTATTATTCATCATCATCAACATCATCATTTTCTTTGGGCTAGGGTGCCAGTGGCGCCTATGGCAGCCCCTAGAATCGTATGGTAAAAGGTTTTGGGCACACTGATTGGTGACAGTCCCATGATTCTTTTCACCAATATTTATGTCTCCACCTCAAGCGCTCTAGCGCCACCAATGTGTCAAAGCTGGAGATACATTTAAGTTTTGAGCCACAGGCCACAAATTTTGTCCAATCCTCACCAAATTTGCCACAGATGATGTTCAGACCAAGCCTCAGAAAACTTATCAGATGGATTGTTGATTTTCAAAAGTGTTCATCTGTATCAGCCAATCAGTCTCATATTTCAGCAACAATTACATAGGTACATAGACTCAGTACCCCTTCCTTAGGAAGTGGAAAAAAGTAATTTGACCACTGGGAGGCGCGGGAATAAGTAAAAACATGTTTTGCCCAATACCTGTCACCAAACAAGAAGTGAGGTCATAACTCACGCTCTGATGTTTCGAAACCAAACTTGGGACCCCATTTTGAGGAAGCACCAAAAGTTTTCCATAATTTAACCACTGGGGGGGGCAATGCAATGCAAATTGGCTAATAACCGGTGATGTGTTTGCTTATAAATAATAATTCTCATGTCTGGTTATACTGGGAGCGGTCCCAAGGCCGAGACATGGCAACTTATAATGTCAACCTAATTGATGCAGCTGCCGATTTTATCAAAAGGTTTAAAAAATGTTCACAGGCCAATGTTTGCCCAATCTTCACCAAATTTGGCACAGATGATCTTCGGACCAAGCCTCAAGGTACAAGATGGATTTTTGATTCTGAAAATCATTTATTCAGTACAGCTGATCAAATTTGGCTGCCAGGAAGTGAGGGCATATCTCAGCAATAAGTTGATTCCAAACTTAATATATCAATTTTATTGATGTGGCTGCCATATTGGACTTGTGTTTCAAAACATTTCACATATTTTGTCCAATCTTCACCAAACTTGGCACAGAACATCTTCCGACCAACCTCAAAAAAAATCTCTGATGCATTTTTGATTTTCAAAAACATTCATCCATTACAGCCAAATCAAAGGCAAACAACCTAAACAGGATGTGAGCTCATACACACAATCCTTGGTCAATTGAAATAAAACTTGCTACCAGCGCTTACAGCCACACTTTTAACATGATCTGATCAAGTTGCCATGAATACCCAGCCCTGTTGGACTGCTTGGCCCCTTCAACCCTCCTTACAGGTTTAATTTTGAATCCATTTTTTTAAAGTGAAAGTCAACACACATGGTTTCTTGCATCTTTTGGTTGTAGAGGGGAGCTTAATTAATTAATAACAGCTCTGAATTGCTTGTGATCATAGTGAGAGTATGAGAGTAGCACAGATTTTGTATTTCTGCATTCTCAAACAGTTGTTGATTTTAGGGTGAAAACAGAAAGTAAATGACGATGTGGCTCTCCAGGACCAGGGTTGCCTCCCGCTGAAAGAGAACAGCTCAAGCTAGGTTTTGAAACAGCTGGTAGCTGGTTGACCAGTTCAGACCAGCTCAAGCTAGGTTTTGAAACAGCTGGTAGCCGGAATTTCAAGATGGTGAAGCTGGGTTTTACACCAGGGCAGAACCCTGTGTATGTAGAACTATATTTTGGGAGGCCGTCCAACTTCCAAAAACAGCAGGAATGAGACGCAAGTGAAAGAAGTTTCATGGAGAGGCGCACCTAGAGCACACACAGCCTAAAGGGTTATTTACTTACCCCTCCAAATTGTTTGCGCTTCAGTGTTCACCGAACACTAACTGGAGCCGGTGTGATAACTTCAAACTGTAAATGTAAGATGTGTTCAGTGCATTCCAAACAAACAGCCCGGCCCGACCACAGCGATGTAAACACGGCTCTGATAACATGCTCAATGGCGATCCGGTTTCCTTTGGGCACCAGTGAGTCGATTCCGCCACATTGCCTCTTATTTTCTGAGCTTACAACTATTTGTTTCCTCCTGAATATGAATACTGGGGGGAAAAAAAACAACAACTGTTTTATGTAGTCCAAGCAAACATGACATATTTTGCCATTACAACCCTTCTTCATACACAAATGCTTGACACTGTTTCTAAATCAAAATTACTGCCCAGAATCTTAAGTATGAAACAGCCATTTTACTCAAAATAGAACAGAGTATCTGAATCGGACTAATGCCGATTCATTAATCCATAGAGATAAGACTGCATTAGAGCGTTTTAAACAAACACGGTCGTTCAGTGTACATAAAGTCTTGTTGTTGAATGTTGAAATGTTTATCTGAAAGAATACCAGACAGACTGTGACGCAAAGAAAGTGCACAAACTGTTTTTCCCTTTGGAAGCCCACACAAGGACACTGTGCAGAAGAGGTCCTCGTTTAACACGTCAACCTTGCCGTTGAATTGTGGGCGCACCTGCTGTGTGAGCATTTGCGTGCTTCAGCCTGGGTTCTTCAGACTAGGGCTCATGATATATTGCATATTTATACCAACATGCACAATACCTTGCGTTGCAAAATACTGCTTGAACCGAGATGAGTAGTATTGATTTAGATTCATGTTCTGCTAAATCGTTTGGCTGCTTATGTGAAATTTGTTCAATAAAAGCATGTATATAATGTAAATAATGTATTTAATTTTGCTTTACTCAGTGGGCATAGGCTATTCATTGTCTGGGTCCTATCTTAGCAGTGTACCTAAAGCAGAAAGACCTTAGAACTGTGCACACTTCAATATTTATCACACAAGTTATATAGTCATCGCAATATTGGACAACGTTATCGCATGTAGCTTTTTCCCCCATATCGTGCAGCCCTAAAGACAGGCCATATTTGCAAACGGCACATTTCCCATGTCTGACAGGAAACGTATACGGCGAGAAGCTCCCTTCTTCCCTGCTCCTCTTCTGACCTCTCATCCCCGACACTAGCGTCAGGGGTTTACTGTCAGACAAAATGGCGAAAGGCCCCATTTTCTTATTTTCTCATCGGGTGGTTTACGTGTTATCCCTGTGCCCAAGTGCCAATTTAGGGCTTGGGACCAAGACACGAGCACTCCAGCGAGTTACCGACAGAAATGCCAAAGAAGCAGTGGACTCGAGGAACTTATTTTCCAATAACCTGGTTCAGGCTGGTAAACATTGGGCAGCTGCTTCTTTTCACGAAGCCCAGACCAGGCATGCCGTTGCTGAGGGAGGCAGGTCTGAGAGAGCGCACGCACGGCGTGTCACGGTCTCTCACGGTCAACCAAATAATTTCCTGAACTGATGAAACTGAAAAGGAACTCCGCACAGCCCGGGAGCACATATTGCTTTACAACATGCGCTGAGACACTGGTATGTTTTTGTTTGCTGTCCGTCTCCTTCAATACATCAACGACATGCGTAAAAAATAAAGGCCTTTTAAGCACTTACATCGCTTTCCTCAATCAAGAGGGACGTTGCAAAATAATACATTTGGTTTTGAATTCGAAATTTGAAGTTGAAGTTTCCTGCGCGTGCCGCAGTTTTGTCACATAAAAAATGACGCACTACGCTTCGAGTGCAGCGGCTACCGTTCCGCATATCATTAGGAAGCCCCAGGCATCCCGGCTACGCCGCCGAACGCTCACAAACACCGCCGAACTCCCGGGGAGAAGCGCGGCGGGCCGTCCTGACTCTCCCCCCCGACGAGCCCGGCGCTTTCACAACCCGAGCGGTGCCGCCAAACGGGTCGGGCGGTCCGGTAAACACTGCGATCGGCCCGCTGTAAACAAAGCCAAGGAGGACACACGACTCGGAAGAATGCTGTTTAAAAACATTTACTTTGAGCTGCCAAGCAAACAATATCTTTTCAGTCTTCCATAAAAATAAAAAATAAAAACCTCCTCGACATTACAAAACCTAAAAAAGAAAAAAAAAGAAAAAAAAAAAAAAGGAAAAAAAAGGCATCTAACACAGACGGGGGCGAGGTTGGGTTGCAGACTCCCGTCGCTGGCTCGCTCCCTCGTTCTTCAGGGGGAAGGGAACGGTGGCTCGGGAGGATTTCAAGAGGAGGGACACTGTGAAAAGCTGCCACTTCTGTCTTCGGCGACGTGATGTGCGGTCCCTTCGTTGCGGCTTGCCCTGGGCTTCCAATGGAACGACATGCTCGTCCTTCTGCGGTGCCACCATTTTGCTTTGACCCGTTTGGCCGCGGTCGCTGGCTCTTTGGGTGAGTCAGGCGTTCCTCTGAACGGCTTCGGTGAGCTTCTTCGTGCAGAGACCCTGTTTAGACAGGACGCCTCACCCGTCTGAAACCTCACACCCACACTCACACCCACAACCACACCCACAACCACACCCACACACACACTCACACCCACAACCACACCCACACCCACACCCACACGCACCCACCCACACACACACACACTTGCACACAGACACACACACACTAACAGACAACCACATACACACAGACACACACTCGCACATATAGACACACCCACCCGCACGCACATGCACACACACACACAGACAGACACACACTCGCACACAGATGGGCACGCACACTCTCTCATACACACACACACACACACACACACTTGCACATATAGACACACCCACCCGCACGCACATGCACACACACACACAGACAGACACACACTCGCACACAGATGGGCACGCACACTCTCTCATACACACACACACACACACACACACACACACACTTGCACATATAGACACACCCACCCGCACGCACATGCACACACACACACAGACAGACACACACTCGCACACAGATGGGCACGCACACTCTCTCATACACACACACACACACACACACACACTTGCACATATAGACACACCCACCCGCACGCACATGCACACACACACACAAACACACACACGCAGAGCAGTGTATATGGACCCGCAGTGGAGACTGTAAATCAGCATGGTGTTTTTCTCAGGGCTCACGAAACAAACGGCCGGCCGGCGGCGGCTGATGATTAAGGGGCCGGCACGAATCGGCAGGGTGGGCATTCCGGCTCGTTCCGGCTCGTTCCGCCGAAACGCAGAGCCCTCATCCCAACCCTGCTCTGGCCCGACATCACAGAACAACGGCGCTTCCAAAACAAAAACATTTTTTACTGGTAATTCGCACGTAAATCAAGAGAAAGACCCCGCAAGCCCCTCGGTCCCCACGACACCAGTATTTCACAGAGGCAGAATGAACACAGGTCAGGGACAGGAGGATGGAGAGACGGAGGGGGAGGAAGGAGGAAGGAGGAAGGCGCAAGCAGACAGACAATGTTGCGGCCATGACAGATATGAACCAACATGACACATGCAAATTCACACACACACACACACACACACACACACACACACACACACACACACACAAACAGACACACACACACATACATACACACACACACACACAAATTTTCACACATGTAAATTCACACACACAGGCATATACGCACGCGCACACACTCACACACACACACACACAAACACATACACAGGCATATACACACACACACAACACACACGGACACAAATGCGCACCCACACGCATACACACACTAGCACACACATGCAAATACACACATCCACAGATAAATGCACACCCACCCACACACACACACACACATACAAGTGCGGGCACACCCTCAATCCCCGCCATCAGTCTCTCACTATCCTCCTGACCTTTTCGAGAGTGAGGTTTCGCAAAACTGAAAATTGGTGGAGATACTTGGAGATATTCACTAAAGATGACAACTTCATCATATTATATTACTACATTCACATTTTCAAACATACCAATTAATGACCACAGCATGTGGACCTACCCGTTCAATTTTACATTTTAATGATCCACTGCTGTTTCTTTTGAGAGGCGGGGAGGGCAGAGCTAAGATGTAAAAAGTATACTGCAGAACAAGGTGGCACATTGAAATTATCGGAAGATAAACTGAGAGTGCATAAGTCCTGTTATCTTCATGTTTTCCATGTTACGGAAAAAAAGCACCGTCGTTTCAATGATAGCTGAACACTTATGATGTAGTGTAGTGTAGTGCGATGGGTAAGGAACTGCACCGCAAGGCTGTACGTACAATTCCCAGGTAGGACAATGCTGTCATAGCCTTGAGCAAATACCTTAACCTGAATTGGTTGAGAATACTGTATAAGTGGACACTATTTAAAAAAACAAAGTTCTGCTTGGATAAAAGTGTCTGCTAAATGCCCGTAATTTAATCTTGTGCATTCTTACGTTGTGAGTCCGGTATCAGTATACAAAGGACGTGACGCATTCAGAGGAAGACAAAAAGAAAAGGAATTTAACGAGCCCTTCTTCCTTTTATATACTGACTGCTGATAGCTACGACGGCTCTGGCTTATGGAGGCACGCTAAATCACCCACGCTCGCCTAATCCGCTCTGGAAGGTTCCGCGCGTGGGCGTTTGCTACTGTCGTTCTGTCGGACACAGCGGCGTTCAGCTCCCCTACGCCACGCTACGGTACGGTACAGCGCCACTGGGCCACACAGGGACCTAAAGTCCTCAGATATTACGGGCCGAGAATCTGATTCCCACACCGACGCAATGTCAATCCAAACTACCGAGGGAGCGTTTGCGAGTTTCTACACACTCCAAATACGTTTACTCCGAAGTGCACTAAAACGACTCAATTCTTTAAGCCATTCTTTAGGCGTTTGTTAGTTGTGACTTTCCCGAGGATTTTGAAATATAACGTAACTGCAATACCTGAATTTTATGAACGATTGCTCCCTCCCTCTCGGAATGCTACAGTAAATCTGACTTAAAAATCAGACACAATGAGATTGTCTGCTGTCGTGTCTTGAGGAGGCCCGTGTGCTGTTTCTGGTGGGATAGCGGGTCCCGTGGGATATGGGTACACATGGGTCCTTTCGGGCAGATGCGGGGCGTTGAGGCAGCAGGGGGCACGATGTCGCTGGGGAAGACAGAAGTGGGAACCTTTTACGTGTCCGAGGGCGGGCGGGGGGTCCCAGAATGCATTGGGGCGGAGGTTGTCTGGGGAGGGGGCGGGTCAGATTCGAGTCAGCTGATGCCAGAAGCTAGAAGGCATGAAGCTCTCCATCTTGTCCATGACGAAGCCCAGGGGTGCAAAGAGGGTGCTGAAGAACTGCAGAGGGGGCAAACCAAAAACACACACGCAGCCGCATTATTCATCCGCCTGGCCGCATCACGCCCCATCACGGCCCCTACGCTCCCTACGCCAGCCAGGACGCTTCAGCAGCTCAGTCCTGAGGAACAACACTGTGATTCCCTGGCAACAGACGCTACAACTGCCAGATACTTCGGCGATAAAACTGTCTACATTACATTACATTATAGGCATTTAGCCGACGCTCTTATCCAGAGCGACGGACAAGGAATATATACAGCTGAATAATAGAGACTGATACAGGCTTCTGTAACCATCAGGAGCAGGTAGCCCTGTCGGTCTCTTATGTAGCTCTATTTGTAATGTCTGTTACCATAGAATTACGCTGAGGCCCAATGCTTTTGAAAAATGCTGAGTAAGGGCCACTTTCCACAAACCATTTATAAAACAATGCATCATTATAACCAATGTAATACAGTTCCCAGATAATATTTATTACAGTACTTCATTAATAAGAAAAACATTACGAGACAAATATTCAGCAGACATATACATGTGCACAAGTGACTAATGAAATGTATTTAATCCAGATGTGTTGTAGTCTGCTGTAAACCCAGGAATTATACCTTTCAATTAAAATTACCTTTCTAAAAATGTTCCGTTACAAACTGAAACCTCAAAAGTGTGACTGACTGTCCAGTTAATTACAACCCCCTCTCCCCATCACCCAGCCAACCAGCCCACCCCAGTTAACCCCAACCCCAGTCCTGCCATTAAATCTCTCCAATGCAAGCACCTATTAGCAAGCTATCCTGTCCCAAACGGTTTTTAAGGTTTACAAGCTAATTCCAAAAGGGTATAAATTACTTCTGGACATCGTCAACAGTAAGCAGTGCCCTCCGCACACAACAGAGATGTCTACTGTCCTACTAATGCCCTATTATGGACTTATTTCATTAAACAATGTAGAACGGAAACATTACAGCCTGTTCATTATTAAACAGTACGCTGTAAGTCAAGACAATGGCTGCGCTCCAACAGCAGCCCACACAGTGCCACACACACACACACACACACACACACACACACACACACACACACACAGACTCGCTGTGTGGAATTAATGGAACACGCGTCAACGCCGGTACTGGGTTTTACGACATACAAAGCTTTCATTAAAAAAAAACATTAACTATCGATTTTTACCTTGGAATTGCAGTCAAATAATTTGTTACCCTGATGCAAATTCCAGCTACCAGCCGAACATGGAATGTAGCTGGAACCAGGTCCTGCTCCAGATGGGTAACATCTGGAATTTGGTGAGGCAACTCTGTGTCTGACCACATGGAAGGCCACAATGACCAAAAGATGCATAGTGCACCTCCCTAACGTGACTCTAGCTGCCAGTAAAAGACGTAAGCAGGGCACTTAAGAGATGTGTACTGCAAACAAACAGGCATTAAAGCGGTTCTACAGAATTCTTTCATACATTTTTTACTCGCTCGTTGTTGTCGACATGCACTCCGCACCCTTAAGCTTATAAAGGCTCACACACATCAGCGTTCTCTTCCTGGTTTAGTCTCTAAAACATCATAAAACATTGGCAAAAGTCGCAGACCTGGCCCCCAGAGACCAATCCCCCCTCCCTCCTCCGTCTCCTGTGGTCAGCTCTCGGTGTTAACATTTAGCAACATCATCCAATAATAAACACAAAAACATAGGACATGGCATGTGGGGAAATGGCTCAGAAAAATAGCAGTTAGACCCTAAAATATGCATACTTCTACCAAAATTGCAATTGTTTTACGAGACGAGAAAACGTGTGTGGGCATTTAATGTGAGATTCCAGAAATTGGTGCAGGTAATTGTTTCTTAATGTGTGTTAGCAGGGGGCTCTGTGAGCCTGCGGTGGTTAAAGCAGGACGGGCGTGTCTGACTGCTGGGGCTGTTTGCTGCGCTCACACATCGGAAAAATGCTTAAACTCTGACGGCTTGCTCATCCGTAAACAACACATTAATGTGTTTATCAAGTGATACGTTTCTCAGCCAAGCAGCTGGACGCTGTAGGGAAGAGGGAACCAATGGCAGCCTTGCAGAATCACTGCATTCACAGGGTGGAGGAGGAACCTGGACGACTGTGATTAGTCGATGTCCGTAGCCACTGGGCTACAGGCTGCTACAGGATGCTACAGGCTGCTACAGGCGGCTGCAGAACAATGAAGGATTGCAATTGGCAGGAATACCTGCTCTAATGTTCCAAGCTATAACACAAGCCACAAGGTAGTTAAAACAGCCTCTTATTGGAAATTCCCCATTCCAAACACACGCTCCACTGTACAGCATTTATCACCCAAGGGTACGTTTTATTGTAACTTTTATTGAAAATTTAACAACCAGTAAATTCTGATATAAAGTATAAGCATAAAGTAGAACATTACTGAATCATTTTGGTTGAAATACTGTTCACTGCAGGATTTAATAGTGGGCCATTTCTGTTGATGACATCAAGCCCAGGCCCGCTATGGACTACAAAACCCAGCATTCACCAAATGACACTGAATGGAATCTCAGCAACACTCCATTATCCCACTATGACATCCCACGTCATAAACAAATGCAACCAGTAACATCCATAAATTGTCGCTGGTCAATAAACTGGCCTTTACACGACAGCAGGTCTGCTGAAACCTGTTCCTGGAGAATTACTGTCCTGTTGGTTTTCATTTCATTTCGGCAGGCCTGAGCCTACTAACTACCAGTTCAAATAGTTCTCTAGCTGTTGATGAGGTGTGCTTCGTTTTTTGGTTGGAGTGAAAACCTACAGCAGGGATATTCAATTTTACCCAGAAAGGGCCAGTGTCGTTGGACCCTGCTCTTGCTGTTGCTCTTGGTGTGGTATGTTAGGGCTGGAGTGAAAACCTACAGGACGGTAGATCTGCAGGAACAGGGTTGGGCAGCCCTGCTCTTGCTGTTGAATGTGCTGTGGTATCTTAGGTTTGAAGTGAGACACCAACAGGAAGGTAGACCTCCAGGAACATGACTGGGCAGCCCTGAACCACACCGTGACCCCCAACACAGTGAAGAAGGAAGGAACGGCCGGCTGTTCGCCTCGGACTGATGAAGCAGGCGAACCTCTCCACCTCCCGGAGGCCCGGGTCAGGCTTGGTCTGCCCTCCGAACACTATTTACACGGTTCCAATCCTTCCATCCGGGGGGGTGGGGGGGGGGCGGCTCTGCTTTGCGTTGACGGCGGGGCTCTGGGTCGTTCGGTCCGTCCGGCCGAGAGCCGGGGCTTAATCTCAGCGTTACGAAAGCCAGGCTCCCCTGCCGGCCCGCGCCGTAAAAACGGCTATCTCTGGAAGCACTCCCCGAAACAAACCCAGCGCACGCACAACCGCCGCTCCGCATTCTTGTTTTCGGCCCCGGCTGATACCGAGGAATGCGCAAGAGCCTCGAAAGCATCTCGTAAAAAAAACGGGCGGGAAAATAAACAGCGAGGCTGTAAACATGTGGCCTGTCAAAACAACGCTAAAAAGCAAAACCGCGCTTTAGCGGCGCTAACGTCTATCCCGGTAAACATCAAAGCCGCAGGACGGGAACGTACGTCACGGCAAATGCTGCAGGATCTTCACACGTCAGGGAGAAACACGCTAAGGAGGAATGTTCGGAAGGTTTCACATGAAACCCAAGTTAAATAAACTGAAACGGAGCTGCGTTTGACGGGAAAAACCACAGAGGGATTCACGTTTAAGAAAGGTACATCATAAGTAGACATAAAGGTGGACACAATTCAGATGTGTTTCTTCTGATTAGCTTTCTCTCCAATTTGACTAGTTTCCCTAATTAAAGAACACAAAGAGAAATGTAGAAAATTGGTAGATAATGGCTGGTATATTTATTAATGACGGACATCATCCCTTTTTCCAAACAACCAAAGAAAGGGAAACTGTCTCCTGTGCGTTGTGACTGGTCCCTGACCACAGGCTCTGAGCTCTATCAGAGAAGACGGCTGTGCTAAATGTATCTCTGCAGCACACTGCCAACATGCCCCTCTGGAACACAGCTCTAAGGAGAGCAGATTAGGGTGTCTGTAGTGGCACTGGAGAAACAGAGAGATAACCGCTCTGTTTATGGGGTGGTTGAGGTTGGTCAGACAGGAGGGAGGCGTGGGGGGGGGGGGGGTACTTTGGGGAGGCCGGGCAGAAGAAGAGAGGCACTACAAAGTGTCCCGGGTTGGAGAGGCGGTCTGGGATAAGAGATAAGTGCCCTCTGCAAGGGTTCGGGAGAGAGCTCCCTTCACTTCAAAAAGGGCACTTCAGCGGAGATGGGCGAACAGTCAATCAACCTGTCAGACTTTATCGCCCTGCCATCCAGAGCGAGAGCGAGAGCAAAAGAGAGAAAGAGACTCAGGCCAATAAAGCACATTCAGTTCTCACATTCAAGCTCACACTGACCAGCGCTGAATACGCACACAGCACCCAACAATTAGGGTTCAAACCTAGCAACAAAACATTAAAATAATAAAAATGTCAAAATTAATTCATTTATTATTCTTATCCTGAACAGGGGGGTGGAGCATACATTGGGCGAAAGGCAGGAACACACCTTGGACAGGTCGCCAGTCCATCGCAGGGCACACACACCATTCACTCACGCACTCATACGCACGGGCAATTTAGACTCTCCAATCAGCCTAACCTGCACGTCTTTGGACTGTGGGAGGAAACCGCACCTGGTACCTGGAGGAAACCTGGAGTACCTGGAGGAAACCCACGCAGACACGGGGAGAACATGCAAACTCCACACAGAGAGGCCCCGGCCGACAGGGATTCGAACCCAGGACCTCCTTGCTGTGAGGCGGCAGTGCTACCCACTGCACCATCCGTGCCACCAAATGTCAAAATTTCCAGCGAAATCTAACCTAAATCTTGGAAACTAGGTCAAATAACAAAACTAAACAAATAAACAATTGAATAAAAGCCTAGATTAACCCAGTTAACTTTAAATTGTGTAATCTATTATACAGAAATGAGCAACGTTCAGACACACTCAGCACATCGTCAAATGCCATCATTATGCCTCGTCACAGAATCTGGTCAGCACAAGAAGACCTGAACGGCTAAAGCGAGCAGGCCCTGTTCTCACTGTCCCATGGGAGGAGACACCATGGAATAAGAGGAGAGAAACTAAAGTAGAAGAGGAGACACCATGGTAGAAGAGGAGAGAAACTAAGGTAGAAGAGGAGACACCATGGTAGAAGAGGAGAGAAACTAAGGTAGAAGAGGAGACACCATGGTAGAATAGGAGAGAAACTAAAGTAAAAGAGAAGACATCATGGTAGAAGAGGAAAGAAACTAAAGTTGAAGAGGAGACACCATGGTAGAAGAGGAGAGAAACTAAGGTAGAAGAGGAGACACCATGGTAGAAGAGGAGAGAAACTAAGGTAGAAGAGGAGACACCATGGTAAAAGAGGAGACACCGTGGTAGAATAGGAGAGAAACTAAAGTAAAAGAGAAGACATCATGGTAGAAGAGGAAAGAAACTAAAGTTGAAGAGGAGACACCATGGTAGAAGAGGAGACATTGTGGTAGAAGAGGATACACCATGATATGAGAGGAGACATTGTGGTAAAAGAGGAGACACCGTGGTAGGAGACGGATGCCTTTACCTGCTCCAATTACCTCTTCCACAAATTCACGAGCCAAATTCATGGGGTTCAGTACCTCCCAGAAGCAGATGAAGTAAAAATACATATGGGAGAAGTTGCTTTCGCGAGACAGGAGGTGGCCCTATGTGTCTCTGCCTGTCGTAATTAAAGAGCGTGCGACTGAACAACGACTCACATTTACACCTCTCCTCGCTCATTTTGAAACGCAGGTGCAAGTTCTATTACATTCTATATCCCTGTGCGCTAATCGAGGGCTGAGAACTGCTGGTTTCCCAGCCTCCCTTTACCTGGGAGTCAGGAGTGAAGTCTGGCCAATCACTTCCCTGGGAAGAAAGAAAACCAGGGCTGGATTTGGATTCTAGGGCCAGATTGGATGATTCCTTTCTTTCAGGATGGGCTGAGCATATCTGGTTGTGTACAAGAGCTGGGTTGATTATCTTCTTTTAGGGGGTCCTTTGTTAACGACACAATATTACAGCGCTTCTGCAACCCAAGTTATGTTGTCCGGCTGCAATGAAAATAAAGAATAGGCAAATCTGAACTTGATTTGAGAGAGGGAGGGAGGAAAAGGGGAAGATAAATGAAAAAGAAGTTTTAAGGACGTGCGAGGCGGGACGGCGGGATGTTCTCCCTCCTCGCGTGCGCCGTGTGGCGGTTATCTCTCTGCGGCCGCACGCAACGTGCAGCGCTCGCCGGGGTCTATTTTTAGCGCAGCGGCGGGGGACAAAAGGTCGCGGCGCCGCTAACAGCCGTGCAGATATGCGAGCTTTCGGGACGCGCCGGGCAGGGGAAAACTCCGAGGGGGAACGGGCCGGGCCGGGGAGAGGGGTCGTGTTGCAACCCGTTCCTCTTTTGTTTTGTTTACTTTTGTTCCAGTTTGTGATTTTTCACAGATTCCTGGACGGGGGGGGGGGAAGACAAGCCTGGGAAAGGCTGGAGAGAGGGCCGTCGGCTCCGGGGACGGGGGACGGGGGGGACGGGGGGGACGGGGGGGGGACCTCGCTGGGCGTCCCCTTTGTACGAGGCCCCCTCCCGGAAAACCACGAGGGCCACTTCAGGTCCGAACGCAACCCGGCCCGAGAGGGGGCCTGTGAAAACAGATAACGCCGGTCCAGATGTCACAGATGCCAAAAACTCCCTCAGACACAGTGGGGCCCCTCATCTAAAACTGCACCAACAGCTTTTATACACAACCTAAACACATGCATCTAACGCATTTATACACAACCTAAACACACGCATCTAACGCATTTATACACAACCTAAACACATGCATCTAACGCATTTATACACAACCTAAAACATGCATCTAATGCTTTTTATATACAACCGAAAATGCCTAGCTCACACATTTATACACACCCTAAACAAGTATATCTTATGCTTTTATACACAACCTAAAAATGCATGTGCAACAAGGTTATACACCACATAAAGACACATCAAACACTATAAAAAACTATGTAAAAAATATACATCTAACACTTACACATATCTAACACATTTTACACAACCTCAAAGCGTACAAAACTCTTTTATAGGCAACCAAAGCCCATGCCGTAACACGTTTTCAACCTAAACCTGTAAATTTACCCTTTTTTACAGACACCTTAAACATACAAATCAACAGTTTTACGGACAACCAAAATGCTGGCATCTAACACTTATATATCAGACCAAAACGCTCCATAAACAGTTTTATAGACACCTGTGACATGCCGCAGTTCTGGGTTTTCGCTATAGTTCACCGCATGGAGAGAGAGAGAGAGAGAGAGAGAGAGACAGAGAGACAGAGAGAGAGAGAGAGAGAGAGAGAGAGAGAGAGTGCACTCACACCAACGCAAAATAAATAACAAAGTCTTCGCCCTTCCCTTTCACGTGATCCGGGCAAAAATAACAAACTGAAACAACAAAGACGGCAAACTAAGGAAGCAAAACCGAGCGACAGCTTTCCAATCGGCAACAGGACAGTGGCTCTCTCTCTGTGCTCCCGGTCGCAGCCTGTACTGTAGGGAGGGGCACACCTTTAAGCAACAGGATGCTCCAGGATCATGCTCTCAGGTGCTGGGGCCTGTGTTCTCTATCAATTCAATGCGCTTCATTGGCGTGACACATTTGCACAATTGTACTACCAAAGCCGAGAAAAATGAACACGGCATTCCATTACATTACATTAATGGCATTTGGCAGACACTCTTATCCAGAGCAACGTGCAGTTGATTTTAGACTAAGCAGGAGACAATCCTCACCTGGAACAATGCAGGGTTAAGGGCCATGCTCAAGGGCCCAACGGCTGTGCGGATCTTATTGTGACTACACTGGGGATCGAACCAGTGACCTTGCGGGTCCCAGTCATGTACCTTAACCACTACGCTACAGGCCACCCTACAACTACAGGTTGGCAACAAGTAACAATAATCTTAAATCTGAATAATCTCCCCCTCTCTCCCTCTCTCTCAGTAGGCATAGCCGAGACAATCTGATTTCCCACCGGGCCGAACTGTACTGAAAACATACATCTGACACTCCCCAAGACAAGCTAAAGAGATACATGTAACACTAAAGATTACACAATCACAAATAATCTGAACATTTTAGCAGAAGAGGGGGTCAAATAGCAGCTTTCAACACACTGAAGCTGACAGGAGCCACAGATGCATCATGGGAGACGTAGTAGGGAGCCAGATAGGGGCCGACGGGGTGGTGAAACAGCAGCAGGCCTTTGACATAAGACATGAGGATCTTATCACACGAGGATCTCTGCTGTTTAAGCTCATTGTCTCTTCTGAGAGGGGAGAGAGTGGAAATGGCATATTTCATCATAACGGATGAATTTTGTGGGGTGGTGGCAGTTAGGAGGGAGGGTGGTGCAGGAGAATTTGAATGGAACGGTTGTTCAATAAGTGAAATGGAATAATGCCTACACTGCAAAAAATGCCTGTCTTAACAAGCGTTTTTAGTCTTGCATTAAGACTTATGTAATAAGATCTTTTCTCCTCTGAAGTAGAACATACTAGCTTGTTACCGTTTGCTTGTCAAGTGAAATTATTTCGTCCCACTGGCAAATCTTGAAATGAGTCAAACTTTCTCAACTCGTTGGCAGTTTTTCATGGTGTCATTTAGCAAGAAAGGAACAGAAATGAGATTTCAAGTAAGGTACTAATATGTAAGACTGACATTATTATTTTTTGTCGTGTACAGAGTGGCGGGTGGGGGATGAAGTGTCTTTCAGAGACACCCAATCCCAAAACCACCACTTTGTGTGTGAGTGTGTGTATGAATGGGTGAATGAGAAGCATCAACTGTACAGCGCTTTGGATAAAGGCGCTACATAAATTCCAACCATTTACCGTGTCAGTTGATGTCAAATGATATAAAACGGTAAATGTTATGACAAATGTCACTCTGGTGAAATGTACTGATAAAAGTATATGATTTTACATTTCATATAATCTGTTATGCCATCTTGTGTGTATGACAGTGTTATGTCAGCCTTATGGATAAACTTAGAGAAAAACGGACTGGACTCAGAAACAAAGTTCACGACACGTGAAAAACATATTTCTGAGATGAAATTGCTTAAAAATGAGAGATGGCAGAAAATGTTTGTCCGTGACCATCGGAGAACCTGTGAACACACCTGGAATGTGGTCTACAGAGTCCTAGACGGATGGACTGAGACCTCTAAAGCAGCACTTCAGCTCTTACATCTGGGCGAGACCTGGCCCGTTGCTTCTATCCGGACACAGAACCACCTTCACGCAAATGCATCCGGGCAATACACGGTGCGTAATGTGTAAAACCCACATCTGCACAATTTGTTTTAAATATCGATACACACTCAAGACTCAAGACACATCCACGTTGGGTTTTTTTACAACTACTGACAGCGCTTCGATAAGACTTACTAATGAGAATGCATTTTCCATGGAATTTAAATGTGTGTACGTTCAGAAAATCCTGATGATAAAATCAATCTCTGCATGCAGAACTTGAACCTGGTGTAAACTGGCAATAGCTATAATCTCTGTATGCAGAACTTCAGCAACATGAACCTGGTGTAAACTGGCAATAGCTATAATCTCTGTATGCAGAACTTCAGCTACATGAACCTGGTGTAAGCTGGCAGTAATGATACTATGTGACATTGTCCCTACTCAAATAAACAAAATTAATAATTAAAAAAAAAGATAATTTGACCAGTGTCGTAATTTCTCCAGCAGGGGGCAGAGTGGGAGTCGGGGCTGGGGGTACTCACGGCTTTGGCGAAGACGCCCATGAGCTCGGGGAACTGGTGCGTGAGCATGGCCAGCATGGCCGTGAAGGAGCACAGCCCCGCGGTGAACAGGATGAAGAAGGGCAGCTCCTTTTTCGGGTACACCGACACTTCATGGAACGCTGGGGCAAAAGAAGAAACCGGAATAATCCTCTCGCCACCGGGAAATCCACTGTAGATTGTTACGTTTCATGGTTCAACGATATTTACAACACAACTCTTCTGTATTTTGGTTACTAATGTTTTGTCGAAAACTGACTTTCTCTGGTAGCAGCACTGTGTGTGATGGACTGTTTCTCTAGTAGGAGCACTGTGTGTAACTGGCTGTTTCTATGGTCGGACTATACGTTGGGTAATTTGGGGGATCATGGGCACTTACAGGGCAGCAGCTCCCTGTCTGCTGTCTCTGTGCAGCCAGGGTATGGATAAAACAGGTGTCCCTTTTCTAATGGGTACGGAATCATCCGGAAGGCTGGGGAAACACAAAGCCAAGACAAACCACCACCGTGTTAGACGAACAGCTCTGCCCACGTGTAGAATGACTAAGACCATTTACCTCATACTACAAATGAGTAATTACATGTAATTACATATTACATTAAACTGACTGAAACAAAACTAGCAGGCAAGCACAAAACATTTCTAAATTAATTAGATGAGAGCTATTGACCCACGTATGCTTAGATGGTCAAATATAGCCATCTGGATAGTGAGATAGTAAGAGAATCTTTGGTAACGCCTATAACATAACGTTAACGTCAATTTGTTAATGACCTATTATTTACTGAGGAAGTGCCAGGTACTTACTAGGTAGCTATTTTGATTTCAGAGGCAAGTACAATGAAACTAAGCCAAACTTATTTACATCATACGTCCTGACTTTGTAAATGATAAATGGTTGGAATTTATATAGCGCCTTTTATCCAGAGCGCTGTACAATTGATGCTTCTCATTCACCCATTCATACATACACTCACACCCCTACGGCGTTTGGCTGCCATGCAAGGTACCAACCAGCTCGTCAGGAGCATTTGGGGGTTAGGTGTCTTGCTCAGGGGCACTTCAAAAATACCCAGGATGGCACCGAACCGGCAACCCTCCGACTGCCAGACGACTGCTCTTACCGCCTGAGCCAATGTCGCCCCACATGTTTCATAGTACTTACTACTGAAATCAAAGTAATTACCTAGTAATTACACAAGTGGCTGTGTATTTAACCAGTAAGTACTAGGTAATTAACGTGCTGTAAAATAAAGCGTTATCTTTGGCTGAGGCGTGAGGTGTAACGGAAACAGGAAGTGGGGAACAGGAAGTGGTGGTACGTACTTCCCTCCCAGGTGCAGTGCAGCAGGTTGAGGGCCCCCTCCACCCTTTTCCAGTGCTGCAGGTGGAAGAAGGCGTAGGCCACAGCCTCGCTGTCCCCCCGCTTCAGAATGTGCTCTGGCGGCAGGATCAGGCTCTTCATTTCTAATAAATACTGGGAGGAACGGAACAGGGCTCAGAGTTAACGCATACAAAATAAGAGTAGGTATGTCAGGGTCCATGTGTGGAGGACCACTACATCCAAATTCAAAGCATCTTCATCCAAAACAAGATGGTGGCGCTTGGACTTCTGCCCTAACCTTGGCCGTATTTGGAATGGGTCCCTATACACTACATAGTCCAGTATTTAGGAGAGCGGCCATTTTGTAGGGTGATTGAATTTACACTATAGAAATAGTTTATTCAATATTCCCCACAATGCACCAAGACACAATGTAGGGTACAAGCGATGTAGATTTCCCTCTGTAGTGTATGGGGAGGGAGTGAATGAGAGCTATTCCGAAAGCAGCCTGTGTTTAGCACTCGCTACTTATTTCCTAGCAGTGCCTTGTGTCAGGTTAGCATGTTACCGCCTCACACCAGTGATGTTCTTATCCAGAGCGATGTACAATAAAATGGAAAACCATAACCAGGGACAAGCGCTGAAAGACCGGAGAGAGAAGTTCAGTTCCATGTGCTAGAAGTGAGAAAATAGGTAAAAATCTGAACCCTTGTAGATTAACCACAATACAAACTGACCAAGAAGTAGCAATAAAACAGTTTTGGCAAGAAGTTTTGTTAAGTATAACACGAAGAATAGTAAAATAAGTATAAATAAGTGCGATAATTACAATAGATAGCTTACATGGCAAATTATATATTACAGGGAGGTATGGAGGGGAGGGGAAAGGTGCAGCATGAAAAGGTGCGTCTTGGCAAAAACACTCAAGTGTAAAGCACCAGTCACCCAGTATTTCTGGTAACAGCACTGTGTGTGACTGACTGTTTCTCTGGTAGCAGCACTGTGTGTGACTGACTGTTTCTCTGGTAGCAGCACTGTGTGTAACTGACTGTTTCTCTGGTAGCAGGAGTGTGTGTAACTGACTGTTTCTCTGGTAGCAGGACTGTGTGTGAATGACTGTTTCTCTGGTAGCAGCACTGTGTGTGAATGACTGTTTCTCTGGTAGCAGGAGTGTGTGTAACTGACTGTTTCTCTGGTAGCAGGAGTGTGTGTAACTGGCTGTTTCTCTGGTAGCAGGAGTGTGTGTGACTGACTGTTTCTCTGGTAGCAGCACTGTGTGGGACTGACTGTTTCTCTGGTAGCAGCACTGTGTGTGAATGACTGTTTCTCTGGTAGCAGGAGTGTGTGTAACTGACTGTTTCTCTGGTAGCAGGAGTGTGTGTAACTGGCTGTTTCTCTGGTAGCAGGAGTGTGTGTGACTGACTGTTTCTCTGGTAGCAGGAGTATGTGTAACTGACTGTTTCTCTGGTAGCAGCACTGTGTGCATCTGACTGTTTCTTTAGTAGCAGCACTGTGTGTGACTGACTGTTTCTCTGGTAGCAGGAGTGTGTGTAACTGACTGTTTCTCAGGAAGCTGGAGTGTGTGTAACTGACTGTTTCTCTGGCAGCCGGAGTGTGTGTAACTGACTGTTTCTCTGGTAGCAGCACTGTGTGTGAATGACTGTTTCTCTGGTAGCAGCACTGTGTGTGAATGACTGTTTCTCTGGTAGCAGGAGTGTGTGTAACTGACTGTTTCTCTGGTAGCAGGAGTGTGTGTAACTGGCTGTTTCTCTGGTAGCAGGAGTGTGTGTGACTGACTGTTTCTCTGGTAGCAGGAATATGTGTAACTGACTGTTTCTCTGGTAGCAGCACTGTGTGCATCTGACTGTTTCTTTAGTAGCAGCACTGTGTGTGACTGACTGTTTCTCTGGTAGCAGGACTGTGTGTAACTGACTGTTTCTCTGGTAGCAGAAGTGTGTGTGACTGACTGTTTCTCTGGTAGCAGGAGTGTGTGTGACTGACTGTTTCTCTGGTAGCAGGAGTATGTGTAACTGACTATTTCTCTGGTAGCAGCACTGTGTGTGACTGACTGTTTCTCTGGTAGCAGGAGTGTGTGTGACTGACTGTTTCTCTGGTAGCAGGAATGTATGTGACTGACTGTTGTCGAATGAAAAAATTAAAACAAAACACACCGGCATTACCGCTCCAGGTGAGTGGAGAAGGATATAGACACAGACCCCCTCCAGCATGCAGAGGGGGATCCTCAGAGCTCTGCCGAAATGTTCGGGGGGGGGGGGTTTGTTTGCAGCCGAGCTGGTTCACAGCAGCGTGAGCCTCAGACTGACACTTTCGGAGGGCTACAGGCTTCCTAATCCCCCATAATCCCCCTGGTCCCCACTCCGAGGGGCCCGCACCAGGGGGGCGGGGGCGGGGGTGGGTAATGGGGGCTGCCCAGGAAGAAGCCAGCGCTGATCCAGGAACGGCCGGCGCAAAGGAGCAACGCGGCGACCATGTTTTGCTCGGTCACACAAGCAACGCTCTCTATACATTCCCTTTTCCGAGCGGAGACCATTTGAACATTACTTGACAAAAAATAGTCTGCATTCAACCACCAGAGAATTTTCACACATTGAGGATAAAGCCTTTCAGCAACGGACTCTTTCAGTGCCAACCTGTCAGTGCTGGGGCAACATTAGCTCAGGAGCTAAGAGTAGTTAGAGAGTTGAAGTGAAGTGTCCCTGAGCAAGACACCTAACCCCCAACTTACCCCTACGACCTGGTCGGTGCCTTGCATGGAAGCATTTAACCGTTGTTGCTAAGTAACTGTCGTGTGTGAATGGGTGAATGAGAGGCATCGACTGTAAACCGCTCTGGATAAAACCACAGTCCATGACCGATGAAACAGACCTCACAAACCCGCGAGAAGCAAGTGTAAATTGTAACCGCGCGTGCCTACTTATGTGAGGTGGCCCCACGGGAGAAAAACACCCGGGAGCGAGCCTGAGCTCTCCGGTCTTCGTTGAACGGAAACGCGTAGCGGGGCGATAGGACGCCGTTGGGCCCGGGGCGGTGAAAACCTCCCCCGGACGGCCGGGAAGTGAAAACAGCGGAGGGCGGCGGCCCTTTATGACGTCGCTGATCCACCGTTGCCGTGGCGCAGAGGCCGGGGGGGCGGGTCGCCTTGGCGCTCGATCAGTCGAGCGGGCCTGGCCGACGCGGGAGAGAGCTTTATTAGAACGGACAGGGTCAGAGACCGGGGGCGGCGGGGGCGGGGGCGGGGGCGGGGGCGGGGGCGGGGGGGGGTGCAGGGCTCGGCGGAGTCAAACCGTCAAACTCTCAAAAAGACGCAAGTGCAGATTTAGCACCGTCCCCCTGCGTGACACCTCCTGAAGGGTTGCAAGGTATGAGGAAAATATGTGATATGCGATAATGTTGTTGAATACTGCAACGACGATATGACTTCATCAACAAATATTAACGTATCCACAGTTCTAATGTCTTTCTGCTTTAGGTACATACACTGCTAACATAGACCCCAGACAACGAATAGCCTATGCCCACTGCTTAAAAAAAATAGATATACATATTATTTTCAACATGCTTTGACTGAACAATTTGCACATGAACAGGCAATGTAACAGAACGTCACAGTAAATAAATACTATTCCTGCCAGTTCAAGCAGTCTGTTGCGATGTGTTTATCTTGCATGTTCATATCATGATGGCGATAAACATACAATATATCGTGCAGCCCTACCAGCCATAATCTTGCCAGGCCTGGTGTACCCCCACCCGCCCCCACCCCAAAACCCTGTCTGGTCTTCAACAGTGATAATCTGGCAACCATAAATCTGTCTCCTTTGATGCAAAGCCATTGGGAGCCATTTTGGGATGTGGCCCAACCATTTGTCTTTTCAGCAAATCAGCAAAGACTTCCCTTGAAGGGTCGTCCCCGACAGTTTGGGGGGAGAGGGGGCATCCCGAAAAGCAGTGCGGGGAGTTTACGGTTGCTTTACATCAGAGAGATGGGTGTTTGGATACACTGATGGATATTTGCTGAATTTGCTGAATGGTGGTGGAAAATAAAGGTCGCTCCGGAGGACTTCCTACAACGTGTTTGGCATTGCTTCCACATTCCCATCCCTCGTTCCCAACACCACCCCTGCAACGAAACAGGAAATCTGATTCCATACGATGAATATTAGAACAAGGGTGTCCGATCTCATCCAAAAAGGGCTGACGTGGGTGCAGGTTTTTGTTTTAGACCAGCGTTAAGCAACCAGATTCTACTAATTAGTTCAACGTGGTCTTCAACCAACTTTGAGAAGTAGAATTGGGTGTTTTGGTGCTGGGATAAAACAAAAACCTGCACTCGCCCAGGCCTTTTTTCGGATACGGTCGGACACCCTTGTTGCAGGACCCCCCCGAAAGAGGGCCCGGGACTGGGGTTTAATCGGGGGAGGTCTGCAAACTGTGTGCAGATGTTAACCACGGTTAGAGTTCAGCAGCTTAGTGTTGCCCACCATCGAGGATTTCAGACAGAACAGCAAGAAGATACTAATATATCTTTTAAATGAATGCTTCAACTACCCAGTGATTATTATGAGTCCATATAAAATTCTTAACAAGGAATTTTGTGGTAAAACAAGATAAATGAGATGAAAGGTTTGACTAGGGTGGAGGCTAGTTTGAGTGTAGGTTGAGTGTGTGGTTTGTTGACGCTGACTCCCAAACATTTAAACAAAGGCCATCACTGGAACATAAAAACTTTTTTTAAACAAAAACCAAATAATTTATTTGATTAACGACACTCCATGAAGGAAAATAGGCAATCGTGAAATCTTCTTCGACAGGAGAAATTATTTTAGAGCGTCTGCTGACAGCTGCTGTATAGAGATTTAAAAGAGATTCAAAGTGTCAAATCTTGAGTCCAGGGCATTGTGAGTCTCTGCGGTTAAGAGTGTCTGCTAAATGTCAGTACGGCAACAAGTGCATGTCGACGTGTGTAAGCATTGTGTGCGTTTTTCTACGTGTGCTTGTGCGAGCATAAGTGTGTGTGTCTGGGTGGACGCGCACCACTGAGAGGATAAAACCCTTAATGTTCCTCGAACATGATCTGAAATATCAAACAGGGAGCTGTCACGATACGTCACAATTGTGTTTGGTTGCCTAAAAATGTCCTCTTTCATCGAAACTGCAGTAAGCCACATAAGTACTTTTAGTGTTGCTGTAATTCTGTGAAAATCCAAATAAAATTGGGATTAGGGGGTTGCTCTGTGTGTCAAAAACCCAAAACCGAGAGCATATATAATCCCCTGCAAAGTGGCTAATAAAGTTAGAAACACTTTGCCAAACAAAAAAGTCACCTTGTGAACCCTGCAGGAATTCTCGCTTTGATCTTCAGTCAGATCGCTGCTGCCACTAACAGCCCGGAGAGACAGTTTCCTGATATACAGTGTGTTTTAGTGCAGAGACTGACACCAAAGGGCAGCGGCGGCCATTCCGGGGCAGCCGAGCAGCCGGGGCCATGGGAACCACTTCAGAAAATAATAATAATAAAAGAGAAAAGCGTCTGTTTGGACAGTTTACCATTAAAACGACGAGTTTATTTTCCACAACAAGGGGTGTAGGTAAGAGAGGGAAGACAGGCCGCAGACCGGCGTGTTTGTCTTTGCGATAAACACCTTGTAGTGCGGCGAGCTCTGTTTATGAGTCAGCCGTGGGGCAGCCGGTGGGTAGGGTTGACGAGGAGTGCGCTTAGTATTATGGGATGGAAGACAAACACGAAATGCGCCGAGGGGGTCGCTCGTTCGCCCGTCGGACATCAAAAGGCCCGGCCGAACGGAGGAGCTGGGGGTAAGGGAGGGGTCGGGGTGCGATGACGGTCCCAGAGAGACGGAATCCCGCGCCAGGCGCCCCGCCCTAATCCCCGTGGGAAGAGGCCGGGGGGGGGGGGGGATTTAGACGCCCGGTCAGGCGGACTGGCGGGGAAAACACGCCCGAACTCTGAGCCCCCCCCGCCCCCCCGCCCCACTAGTCCAAACCCGAGCTGGTGCAAGCGGCCGGCTCAGAGGTGGTGGATTTCAGTTACAGCAAAGACCGTACGCTGGTAACCCACCGACAGAGAGAGAGAGAGAGATGGAGAGATGGAGGGAGAGAGAGAGAGAGGGAGAGCGAGAAGGAGAGATGGAGGGAGAGGGAGAGAGAGAGAGAGAGACTGATAGATGAGATACTTGTATGTTTCATGTTTGCTTTGGCAATATTTACCTGTCTATTTCCTGCCAATAAAGCTCATTAAATTGAATTGAATTGAATTGAGAGAGAGACTGAGAGCTGAGAGAGAGAAAGAGGGCGAGAGGGAGAGAGAGAGAAAGCGAGAGAGACTGACAGCTGAGGGAGAGAAAGAGGGAGAGGGAGAGAGAGAAGTAGAGGGAGAGAGATAAAGAGAGGTAAAGAAAAAGAGGGGAAGAAAAAGAGGGGGAGAGATCTTTCTATCTTAATCAACTATGTGTTACCTATGATGATTCTGTTCATATTTTATAATATTTTACCTAGTTGTTATTACTACCTGCCTTGGCAATATCGTTATGATTACAGTCATGCCAATGAAGCTTTCTTGAATTGAATTGAGAGGAGAGAAAGTGGAAACTCCGGCTAACTCAGTCATCCTGCTTTGCGATACAGGCCCCAGATGGCTGCTGGGAAATAATCTCTCAGGTTTGGTCTGCTACACCCTACTCCAGCCCTGAATGGGGGGGCACTGTGTTGCAGGCCACAGCCTGAACGAAAAAAAAAAGTACAAAAATCTAAATAAATTAATTTAACAGTTACACAATAGCCTTTTCCCTCGCTGTACACGCACAACATTACAATGTGCATGATACCTTTCCCTCGCTGTCAGTGGTATTTGCTGAGGTACCCTGCTGTTTGATTCCTAAAGCAACAACGACACCTGCTGGCTGACAGAAGTAGGGCAGGTAAGCAGGTAAAAAAAAAAAAAAAGGCAACGGGGAATTTTGTCCAGGCTGACCATGGGCAAGTGAGGGTTGCCAGACTGACGTTGGGCACGTGAGGGTTGCCAGACTGACGTTGGGCACGTGAGGGTTGCCAGACTGACCATGGGCACGTGAGGGTTGCCAGACCGACATTGGGCACGTGAGGGTTGCCAGACTGACCCTGGGCATGTGAGGGTTGCCAGACTGACGTTGGGCACGTGAGGGTTGCCAGACTGACCATGGGCACGTGAGGGTTGCCAGACTGACCCTGGGCACATGAGGTTGCCAGACTGACCCTGGGCACGTGAGGGTTGCGAGACTGACGTTGGGCATGTGAGGGTTGCCAGACTGACCTTGGGCACGTGAGGGTTGAACTCCACGGCTCTGTGTATGGCCTCCACGGCGTTCATCTCCGCCGTGCTCAGGCCCCGCCTCGACGCCGCTTCTGGCGAGAACCTGTCATGGGGCGTCATGGCAACCGTTAGGGCGGGGGGGCACTGGAGGGCCGGTCTGCACACTGCTTTTTGTTCCAACCAATTGCCTTGTTTTTAATTTGCGGACAGCTCTATAAATTACCCTGGTTCAAGCCTGTATTTGAGCACAGTATAATCATTAGGATACACTTGCAGTCTGCAGCTGTAGCCAGTGATCATACACACTTCAGATAAGACATGATTGACTCAATTAAATAATTAAGACCAGAAGTTGGCACAAAATCCTGAAACGGATGGGCCCTTGTTGTGCACCCCTGCGTTATGGAAACCCCGAAGTCATGGGGTTTCAGCCCCGACCACACCATACAATACCACAAACATGCAGTCCGTATGTATTTGGACAGTTGGTACAGTTTCTGTTCCTTTGGCTCTGTACTCCAGCACATTAGATTTGAAATGAAACTATAAATATGAGGTTAAAGGGCAGACTGACCCTTTTAATTTGAGGGTATTTACATCAATATCCGGTATGGGTGACTCTTTCTTTCTTTTGGTCCCCTAAAATGGGGGGGGGGCAGTATGTATAAAAAGGTGTAATCCATACACGGATGACTCGATGTGGATGTAAAAACCCTCAAATTAAAGGCGAGTCTGAATTTTAACCTCATATTAATTCTTTAACTTCAAATCTAATGTGCTGGAGTACAAAGGCAAAAGAAAAGAAAGTGATCCAGTGTGCAAATACTGCACTGTAGACACCACATTAAACTCCGGAGCACTCAAAATGTAATTGCAGATCTGCGACTTCATTTAACAGATGAGGATCTGAAGATGACGCTTCAGTGTGGATCATTTGTCGCTGTCCTGTTCTGTATACATGCAAATACATGTTTGTCCGGTTTCAAGGATATAGCCTAAAATTAGTTTTGCACAAAAAAACTTAATTTAATTTTAATTTAGTCTTAGTCTAATTTAGCCTTTCCAGTACTCTGGTCTCGGACTCTGAAGTTGCCTGGGTCACAAAATTCGGTCATGCTTTATTTTACAGTCAATTACCTAGTATTTACTGGGTAAATAACGGGTACTTATTTGGTAACTATTTTGATTTCAGAGCTAAGTGCTATGAAATAGGCTTACATAGTATTTACATATGGTACTTACTTTGTTTCATAGTACTTACCACTGAAAGTAGTCACCTAACAATTGCTGTGTACTTACCCAGTAAGTACTATATAATTAACGGGCTGTAAAATAGAGCCTTACCCGAAATTCTTTATTGGTCACGGCACTAGCGTTTTTTCCGGCACCTTCCGGCTCAGTTGTCAACCCATGTCAACAGAGTAAGAAAAAGGGGAGGCACACTTACTTGTCTGATACGGCCCGCGCTTTGAGCAGGGCCGATGTGTAGCATATAGTGGCAGACTTTGGCAGGCTAATATCTGCAAGAGCGAGAGGCCAAAAATAAGCGCACGGTTCGTCTTTTCCCAAAGCCAGGCGAAGCGTAGTTTGGGCAGGTCTTACCGTCGTATTTGGCGAGCACAGCTTGCACGTCGGCGTATGCCTGCATCTCCAGGAGGGCCTCCAGGAGGTTTTCGTGAATGTTTAACATTCCCAGGAGAGGGAATTCCTTCATTAGCTGGGGAAAAGAGCGGAGACGTCACTGAATGCAGCTGCTGTGTCACTAGGTCTCCTCACGTCTGTTACACTGTATTTACGTCAATTACACTCGATTTACAACAACATTCACATTAACTTGAAATTTTTCAGTCACGTTAACACTTATTAACCCTTTCAGTCATAAGCCCAGAATGAAGTGGCTCCACCAAAATCGCAAGGGGAGAAAAGTTGGTGAGGTTTTTTTTAATAGGGGTTCTAAACATTGGTATTTATAAACTGTAGACCTTAAGGGGTGGTTTTGGCTTTGGTTGAGAAAAATGAAGAAAGTTTGGTCGGGCTTTAATAGGGAATCAAAACAATAGCACGACAGTCATTTTGATCGGTTGAGAGTGCTGTATGGATTTTTTTTTTTTTACATAAGCTTTTCTTCTGTAAGGGCAATAGTTACCTTTCTGCTGGGGGCTATTATTTGAGCTGAAGGCAACAGGCAAATGCAAAGTTTATTTGAATTTAACTTATAAACCCTATAAAATGATGAGTTCAAACACTGTTTGCTGTAGAGTGTAATTCATTCATCACCACCAAACACAAGTGAAATTTCAGCCATTGCGGCTCTCTATCGAACTACAACAAATACGATGAAGAGCCAAAATGGCTGACATGTCACTTGTATCTTGCGCGAATAAAGTAATCATTCTCCTGTACTGTTCAGCAACGGTTCAGTCTGAGATGTAGGGAGCACGCGTTCATTCTTCTCTGTGGCTACAGAGGTTCCTTCCTCGCTCAAATGTAAAACACATCGGGTCGAGCGCGTGCTAGTCAGCTCACAATAACAGGATACGGATAGCAAAGACACTCACGTCTCTCATCATTTTGACGGCCTCTTTGATTCGGCCCAGCTTGCGTGCGCACATGGCTAATCTGCGCTTGATGTAGACCAGCACATTGGTGTCTTTGCCAGCTGCGGAGAAAGAGAAAACATTCAAGAGGGCTTCTCCATCAACGCAGTCAACCTACCGTTTCTATGGACACAAAACAAGCAGACGGCTTCCAACAAAATGGGGGGCCAATCAAAAATGCATGCAGAGAGAACATTTTTAGAATCAAAGAGCCATTTTTATTATAGTTTTGTAATTACAATCAAAATGGTTTACTACTAGCCACGTTAGCAGGTTGGTTGTTAATGCCCTTCATACCCAACAAGAAATCCTGTGAAAACCTATACGTTGCCTTTTTAGGGAGTTGTCACAATATCATTGGCTTGTATTTGCAGTTCTGGTCTCACTGAATGATGTCTTATGAAGCCAATGAAAGGAAAGCTAGTCGTTTAAATGGAGGCTGTGAAGGGGGATAGTTTTGGGTGTGTCTCCCTGTATGGTCTCAACACTGTGTAGCTGTGCAGGGGATGCAGTATCTGTCCTGCCCCAACACCTCCCCCTGACCCAACAGCTCCCTCTCCCCTCGACCCAACACCTCCCGGCATGGAGTCCCCCAGCCCCCGGCCCCCGGCCCCCGGCCCCCTGCCCCCCAGCCTCACCGCTCCGGAGGGCCTGTTTGAAGAGACGCTCTGCTTCTGTAATGGTGGTAGCCTCCTCCTCGGCCAGGAGCACGTAGGCCGTGGCACACCTGCAGGGGGCAGCGGCGAGGTGCTTCATTTCATTTCATTTGTAACTTCGCTGACACTTTTATCCAAAGCTGTTTACAGTTGATTAGACTAAGCAGGGGACAATCCCCCCCGGAGCACAATGCAGGGCTAAGGGCCTTGCTCAAGGGCCCAGCGGCTGTGCGGATCTTATCGTGGCTACACCGGGGGTGGAACCACAAACCCTCCCAGTCTTGTACCTTAGACGCTAGGCTACAGGCAGCCCAGTGTACCGAGAGCTGCAGGTTCAAATCCACATGCTGCTGTGCCCACAGCGCTCAACCTGACATACTCTGTGAACAGGGGCTCACACAGCACACTGAGACGACATGCTGGTTTACACACAATGCAACTAAAAAGCCATATAAACTGTGTGTGTGAGCATTTCATATGCACGCTCTCTGCCATTGTAGGTCATTCTCATAAGATAAGAGCATCTGCTAAGTGAGTGTGTGTATGTGTGTGTGCGTGTGTGTGTGTGTGTGTGTATGTGTGTCTATATGTGTATGTGCTTGTGTATGTGTGTGTATGTGTATGTGAGTGTGTATGTGTATGTGTGAGTGTGTGTGTGAGAGAGACACTTACTCGTTGTTCAGCTCAATGGCCTGATATGCAGCTTTGATCCGGGCTTGTGGGTTTCTCTCCCTCCATGCCTTCTGCATCACTGAGAGAGAGAGAGAGAGAGAGAGAGAGAGAGACAGTGGAAGAGAAAGGAAGAGTGGAAGAGGGGGAGGGAGGAGAGAGAGAGAGAGAGACCTGTTTCACACACTTCTCTCAGGTATATGTGTCAGTCAGACCATAAAAGGTAAAAAAAAACTATGCGACCCATGACTGTTCTCACAAGCTTGGCCGCTCAGTCCGGGGCCCAACAGTGTTCAGCAGGCGAGGCGTGCAGGCTTTCATTAACATGTCCGGAGGGGAGGGGAGGCGGGGTCACAGAGCGAGGGGGAGGCGGCTGGCAGTGACAGGCAGGTCGAGAGCCCATGATGTCATTCTGTGACCAGTTAATCACTCGGATGGCAGCACGGTAATTGCAGACTTCCTCCCGTTCCCCCCCGTCCCCCCATCATTCCACACAAACCCAGGCTTCTAATCAGCACGGGTGCCAGCCGAAAACTTTATTACCCCGTTACACAACGCCCGCTTACCAGCCCGGCCGTTGAGGACTGCAGAAAAGGATTTACCGTTTATTCTTTTTAAGTGTGCCCATATGGTTTATTGTATCATTCCCTCCCACACACACACATTTCACATTAACTATTTCCCTCTTCGCCTCAGCTGATGTGTGGTGCGCGTTCTGGCACAAAATGGCTGCCGTGCATTACCCAGGTGTGTGCTGCACATTGGTGGTGGTTCAGGCAAGCTTCCCCCTCAGCACTGTAAAATGTTTTGCGCAGGGGCGTAACTACGGGCGGGCAGTGACCACCCAAAATGGTTGCCTGCCTACCCTGGAGAGACCCGCGAGAGCGCAGAAGTATTCCGCAAATTGGCAACCTGCACTACAGCACACCACTTTCACTTTTAATATACATTTCCTTATTATCATACATCTGTCTTTTTGTAGCCCTTTTTTATTATCTGTTCAGAGAAAATTTAACCCTTTAATGCTTATTTCACGAAGGTGTTTTGTGTGATTTTAATGCCCCAGAAAGCAGGGAATAACTTACTGTAAGGTGCAAAAGCTTAATATTCTACATAACCAACCTAAACTCCCCTTGTCCGCATGTCCACTAACTTCCTCCTTTGACTAAAATAAGGCTAAACAAAACTTAAAAACTGACTTGCTTGACCAAGGCTAATCTATCTATTTAATGACAAAAAGATATCAAAAACCCATATTACCCATGTGAAATTGCCTTCTTAAAACTCATTAACAGGTTGCACCACCTTTATGATTTGCATTTATTTTATTCTGAAATATATATATTTTATCTATCATACCCAAAGCTAGCTTAACCTTCTCTGGAGAGTCCGAACTTGATTCAGATTGAACTTGTGTGGTGTCATGAGAATTCCCCAAATTCCAGAACGAAAAGTTCTGAAAGTTTCCTGGAAAATTCCCCACCTTTGCAACTCTACTCTCGACCCTCTGTCACACGTGACTGGGCGCCCCTGATTTAATACTCTGGACCCTCTGTGACAGGTGACTGGGCGCCCCTGATTTAATACTCTGGACCCTCTGTCACACGTGACTGGGCGCCCCTGATTTAATACTCTGGACCCTCTGTGACAGGTGACTGGGCGCCCCTGATTTAATACTCTGGACCCTCTGTCACACGTGACTGGGCGCCCCTGATTTAATACTCTGGACCCTCTGTGACACGTGACTGGGCGCCCCTGATTTAATACTCTGGACCCTCTGTCACACGTGACTGGGCGCCCCTGATTTAAACAGGTCAGAAGTGCATGCGCACAATCGGGATCAGATTAACATTGGTCAGATCGACTCGCCACTGCAGCCATTCTCACAAAGAATCGGATCAGCCGACCTTTGTATTATAGTCATAGCGGTTGGTAAGGTTAGTTTAGTCTCTGATTTTACTTAGGCTATGTGCCGTCGTTGCAGTGGTAATGCCAGACATTCAAAGTCATAACATGTGCAACATGTGTAATCTAACTAGTGAGCAATTAATTTAGTAATTTATATTCAAAATATAAATAACTAAATAAATAAATATGTCTAGTCAACAAATTTGAATTGAATGTGTGCAGTCGCTCCCCCCCACCCTCACCCAGGCGAGACTTCATTCAGGTGAAGAACTGGACTCGGGGTGTTGCCCTTCCCTTCCCCTAACTCGCTATGCTCCAGCCCGTGACCCTATCAAAACTCAATTAAATCCCTGACAGTCAAATCAGTGTCTGCCGCTTGCCTCTATTAACCTCCGTGCTCCGGGCGTGACCCCTGAACCCCCTCACATTTATAACCCGCCCGGACGGGGAGGGGCTGCGGAATGCGTGCGGTTGCCCTGGAGAGTCTGCTCTAAACCCGCGCCAGAGGGGCAGAGAGTATGGGAACACGGTTCCATAACATAACATAACATAACTTAACGTAACTTAACGTAACTCAACGTAACCCAACGCAACGTAAGATAACGTAATGCCAAGAACAGACCATTCGGCCAAGCAATGCTCGCCAACTGCTTAGTTTGCCTAAATGCTAAAGAGTATCTAGCGCCGTATCAAGCCTAGTCTTGAAAACCCCCAGTGTTTCTGGCTCCACTACATGTCCACACAGTGACCAGCTATCCCACACAGTGACCATCTTTAGGGTTTGCACTAAAAAGCAGTAATAATAATAATAATAATAATAATAATAATAATAATAATTTGTTATTTATCTGATGCTTTTATCCAACGTGACTTACAGTAGATTAGACTAAGCCGGGGACAATCCCCCTGCAGGGTTAAGGGCCTTGCTTATGGGCCCACAGCTGTGTGGATCTTATAGTGGCTACACCAGGGCTTAAACCAGCAACCTTCCAGGTCCCAGTCATGTACCTTAACCACTAGGCTACAGGCTCCATACAGTAGTTTCAAGAGCATACTGTCTTTTAAAATTCGGCAAAATGCCCTCCCATTGAAAGAAGCATGCTCTTCTTGTGACATATTCCGTGAAGGCAAGGAAATATGGAAGTGTGTATTTAGGGAAAAATCACTATAAATGTAGGCTAAAAGCACTACCAATCCACAATACAAAATTAATAATTCCGTAGTACAAAAATGATGTGCCCATTCCGTTGTACAGAACAATGCTACAATTTCATAGGACAGCACAATACTCTACCATTCCATAGTATAGAAGGATGCTACCATTCCGTTGTACTGATAAATTCTATGAAATGGAACAAGCAGACAACAGTTTGAGGACTTGAAAGACTGGCTCCCTCAATCCAAAGGGTCAACTGGGAGTTTCTACTATATTCCCAATTCTGGATATGTGATCAACCTTTCTTATCAGATAGGAGAACAAGCATTTGCATATCTAGAGTCAGTTACATACAGTGGGCTCCAGAATTATGGGCACCCCTGACCACCACTGTACAAAAAATGCCTCATAAAAGTTAATAATATAATTTTTGAGATAAACTGAAAAGGCCAACGTGTGGAAAACAACAGTACAGAAACCTTCAACACACTGGTCGTGTGGCCTGTCTAACCTCGGCCTTGACGCACACGTCCATCTTATATGCAATGTCCTATCTCTCACTTACAGGATGACGCAGGTTTTGTTCATCAACATTACGTACGTAACTACGCACACGGAACAAGCCTGAACCCATCAAATGAATTCATAAATGGCAAATGAATGAATAAATGAAAACAGAATGTTTCAGGACACTGAGGGTGAGAGAAAGAATACCCACCGGCGTCCTCGGGCTTGAGCTGCTGTGTGTCGCAGGTGAAGAAGGTCTGGTGGTCCTGTGCTGACAGATTCATGTCGTAATATGTCAACGGCTCTTTTCCTGTCACCCACGTATACCTTGGATGGGGGAAAATAAGAAAAAAAAAGCTACTTTCTGACAACTAGAAAAGGGCTGCTTGTGCCTTTTTGGGGCTTCATATGAATATGAATCTTATGAATGTCCCCTTAAGGTTTGATAGTGTAGATATATTGCTAGCAGTATCATTTTAGACGAATAGTAACTTCACTTTAATTACAGCAACACGTACCTGCTGTATTCTGACCCTCTGAATAAATTTAATGGGTTCCTCCACACTTTGCACTCTGAAAGACATGAATAACCATCAACCACAACAGCTATTCAAAAAATGCAGAGATATCGACATGTAAATCAAGAAATATATCCTTTGTTCAGTTTATGACCTATTTAAAATGTAACCGGATTCTCTTGCAATAAAGCATGCTGAAACGTATGCCGAAATAAAGTATTTTAATGCAGCCAATGAAGGCAGAAAAATGGCTACAGTACTCCATGTATGTGGCAAAAGGGAACTGGGTTCATCTCCACCGCCTCTCAGAGTCAGACTAAATATAACGTGATAACAATACATAACGAAAATGTGTCAGTTACGATTGAAAAAGAGCTAAACAAACTTCAATGTACCTGACACGCTGGGTCTTGGTTCAGCATCTCCGTTGACAGAAGAGAACAGACCGGCTGAACTACTGTTCTCCACGCCACCCAGCAGAGGGCGCAAGTGACTCACAGACACCTGTTCAATGAATGAAGTACCGTACTTCCGGAAGTACCACCATTCAAATATCTGTCAAAACAGAAGAGATGTGGAAAAAGAATGAGCAGCTGGATTTTGCCACTTTCTGTATCTGTTACACGTTCTAGATAATGAATAATCAGCAGGAGAACTGTAGAGAAAAAAACAGTGAATAACTAAAGATCGATCAAAAGCATTTTATCAAGTTATCCATTACCGGAGCTATTTCGCCCTATCACTTGAACCCACAACCCTGATCACAGATGTTTAACTGACGTTGCGGTATAAACTCACCAAAATGAGGCCAGAAATTAGCGACGAGGTCCCAGTAAGTGCCACATAAAATTTAGGCGTCAGTGTATTCAGGAAGACAGAAGCTGCAAGGGGGGAAATGGTGCTCTGATCATCACATAATCTCTAGCGACTTAATTTCACATGTATCGTTGTCCTGGTCACTTGTCGGGGGTCACTGCCAAGTAGTTTCCATAGTAGTCAAATATATAAGTTATGCCACTGCCGGAACATATCAGAGTTGGATGTAATTTCATACAAACCAGTGGCATAAACAACACGTAAATGAACAGGCAATTTAAGCATTGCATTGACAGCTTGTTGTAAAATCTTAACCAGCTATTTAATACGCTTTTATAGCAATGCTTTAGTAGATCAGTGTTATGTTCATTTGTCTTAAACCGTCAATTAAATTGCTTGTACAAGTTACATTCTAGTTCGAAGCTATTTGCTCTATTTTCCATAAGTGAGAAGCTATCTCGCGTTCTGTGAATGCTAATCTGTTAGTTACTCGTCTCCGTGAACTACTCTCCCATTCGGGTTATTTTTCCAAGTTAGTTGTGATTCCAAACGTTTACGTCTGCAAGAATAAATAATATTTAGTTGATGACTTAGCTCTTTTTATGTTTGCTGTCAGACTTGCAGAATTACTCTTGCACGTTTCTGTGACACAATGGTACCGTTAATGTCATACCATTTAAAATTATATGCAAGACAAACGCAACCATTAGCTAGAGATATTTTATTGAGCGAATCAATCATCAAGGAACAGCTGTCTAGCAAACTACATTTGTCATAAGCTAACGTTGTCGCTATGAATACAGCGGAAAGGGTCACAATTAACGTTAGCTAACGTACCGGTAGCTAGCAATACAACGACCCCCCAAAAGCATTCCGACTACTGTAAGCAAAAGCTCACTTTATTACAAAAACGAGTTTTATATCAAATCTTACGCTGCTTTCTGTTCATTTAAGCAAATGTAGCTGTTAACCATTTAGCAGGCAAGCAACTAGACGAACGCTGATCAACAAACTAGCTGCAGCTAGCCAACTAACATTAGCTAGCCACCTAGCAAGCGTTGCAGCTATGCTTACACTCTTACCTGTGGCCAGAGTTTCCTGGAGCTTCAGTGGGCTCCGAAGCACGTAGATCAGAACTAGGACCATGGCGAACCAAATAGCCCATATGTACGTCCATGACCAAGAAAGCCATGATTTTAATTTATCTGTAAATCCAGGTGATTGTGCGGTACTGTTACTGGTGTCCGCCATTTTTGACTGGATGACAGTATAAACACAAGAATTATGGGATGCTGGAGGACTGCCATTTGGAACGATACGTTGTAACATAATCCAGAGAACATAGGTTCTAAACCCGACTTTGGGAAGTGCCGAGTATACCATGACTGTTGTAGCGGTCATAGATCATGTTATTTAAAATAACGTAATATAGCACGAATGGGATAAAACCTATGACCCACTATTTCTCCACTAAAAAATCAGACTCAAACTATCCATATAGTAAATGCTAATGCTATCTTTGATTTGGCTTCCGAGAGGCTCTTCATTAGATACGTGCTGTACTTTAAACCTAGTCTGTAGCTATGTGAGATATTCTGTGTAATAGCTAAGCACTATGAGCTTGGGCGAATCGTAAAACTTATTTGCTAGCAACAGCCCTCCTATTTTCCCTAACGATATTACCATCATAAATAAGATAGACATAACGTTACTTGATTTTATATTGTATTAACTAGCTATTTAAAGAAAGTATGTCTACCATCTACATTGTTCCAACAAGCACTTATTGTGTTACCAAATTTTGCGCATCTCCTCCATGAAATTATGTAAAAAAATAAAAATAAAATAAAAAGACATTTGATCAGTGGTATCAAAAAGGTGAGCAGCGCTGGACTGGTGAGCTATGTAACGTTGAGTTAATTGCGGCAAACTGTTACCGTAACACCGTTTCGGGAGGTGAAGTGGCCATATTATTCCCACAATGCAAGGCTGTCTGGGGCTGGTCCACAAGAGCCAAGATGGCCGACTTTGAGCAGCAGCTTTCGGATGAGGAGAAGGTAGGGACCTTGTTTTTCAATTAACTGCACGCTATGTAAATCAGTTGCTTGTTTGAATGGATTGTGGCATCACGTGCTAATTCCAGATATTCTGTGTGGCGGTCTGCTTCTTTCTTTCTTGTGTGTGTGCAGATGTAGGGTTTAGCTGCAGGGAGTGAGCCAGTCAATCAGTTAGTGCTAACTGGAAAACTAATGTTATCGCTGCTTGGTAGTGACAAGCCGAATATTCCAACGATAGCCTTCGTATTTAATGTTTGCCAGTTAAATGGCTTGCTTGTGTAGGGTAGTCTTCAAAACCAGTCTAGCCTTCATTAATGCACAGTGGCCAGCCCAAGTACTATCGGCTATCAGGTGTTCACTTGATTTGCTAGCCAACTGCTAGCTCGGCAAGTTCATGTCCGTACTGAACGGCTGCGTTTCATTTGGTGTGATGAGGCTAACAACTATGTTCCGAATGCGTTGTCTGATGATGGCTAACAATCGCACATAGCTTTGTCCCCAAAGTAGTCAATCGAGTGCAAACTAGGGATCCAACTATATATTAAACATCGGTGTTCATTTATCATCCATTATCATCATAACCTGCCTGCAGCTTACCGACCGAGCTGTCGTTACTTCCTGCTTTGTGAAAAACCTCTCCCTGTTTCACAGCGCGTTAGCTAGTTTATGAAGTTTATAAAGTAAACGTCGACTCCCTCCTAATAAATCGGACATTTCTGGCGTTATTGCCGTTTACTCTCTCTACTGCTATGTTTTGAATATTCATATCACACAGATTGCAAATTATAGTTCCCTTGCTAGTTAAATTAGGGGATTTCAAGATGAATAGCTACGTCATAAAATTAGGGTTTTCTGAAAGGCATGTTACCAATGTCCATTACAAGTTGCATGATTGCTAATATGGTTGAATTTATGTGCAACCTAGAACCGCTGGAAATAGTCAATGGCTCGAAGTACTCCCATAACTAGTTGGCTACAGTGTTTCAGATTGTAGGTGTGTGGTATGCCGCTGACAAAGATTTTATGAATATACACCAGTGACCACTCTATTATTAAGTAGACCCTTACACCAGCTTGTTAATGCAAATATCTAATCAGCCAATTATGTGACAACTGAATGCATAAAAGTATGCACACATGGGCAAGAGGTTCAGTTGTTATTCAGACCAAACATCAGAATGGAGAAGAAATGTGATTCAAGTGACTTTGATTGTGGAATGATTGTTGGTGCCGGATGGGGTGGTTAGAGTATCTCAGAAACTGCAGATCTCCTGGGATTTTTTTGCACAACAGTCTAGAGTTTATAGAGAATGGTGTGAAAAACCAAAGAAAATTCCATGAGAGGTCAGAGGAGAAGAGCCAGACTGGTTCATGCTGACAGGAAAGCTGCAGTTATTCAAATTAACACAGTGGTATCAGAAGAGTATCTCTGAGCACAGAACACGTTGAACCTTGAAGTGGATGGACTACAGCAGCCGAAGACCAATTAGTAAAAAATAAAAATAAAATCAGTTCCCTGAGATCATATGCTTCAAAGCACATTAATCAGAAAAACAATATGGTACTCACTATACTGTGCAAAGCTCTCCTGGCTTTCTTATGAATTTGCTTTGTTCACAAGGATCAAGGTCATTATATGACAGTGTAAATAATAATACTAATCTACCAATCTAGATGTTTTTGAAATATCTTAATATTAATATTTTACTTAATATTTTAAGTCAGTATAACTTCATAGGGCTGACTATAATTGGTTGTGTTGAATTCAGCAGTTTCCTTTTGGGATGAGGCCGATTCAAAGGAATGCAGGAATGTCATGTCATTGGAGTGCAATGTTATTTTTATTTTTATTTTTATATTAAAAAGCAGATAATGTAGATTGTATTCTAGCAGGAGCACGATTAGGTTTTGGTCACATTTTTCACACAGTCCATTGATGTGCTTTCTGAAGAAATTTATTCATTGTGTGTAGAAGCGTGGGCTAAAATTGGCCAAGTTGAATAATAGGCTGTGTACTGTACACAATAGGCATTCTTGTGACTAATTGCTGGGTGTTGTTTTCAAAGGAGTTTACCCAAAATGTCTGCTGTTTTGCTTTCCCTTATACAAACATTTACATGGGAAATGTAGCGATATCCCACCCTGTCTTGGACTTTCGCCAGTGTGGTCCAGCCGGGCTCACTCATGAGACAACAACATTCTGCACATGGCTTCGTGGTGAATCCCCAACCACTGGAAACTTTCTTTTGTTTGGTACATTATCTGGATTTATATCCTGATCTAGCTATTTAGTCAGGAGAAATCCTGTTTGGGTTTGCTCACTGCCAGTCACACTTCAAAATGCAGAAGGCATTGTTTAGGCTACTGGTTTGCAAACACTGCTTCCAGTGAGGAGTCTGTAACCTTCTCCAAGATTATCTTGGGTGGCAAGCGGTTGCCTTGTTTTAACTAAGGTGACACAAGAAGTTTTCTGATAGAATATAGGTCTACTTTTAAGCCCAAGGCAGCTGGAGGCACACCTTTAGAAAAACAAAATTGACATTTTTTAACCTGTTTGTAGCTGAACGATGCATCCACCACTTCCTCCTGCACTGAGGGTCACCTTGTAATCATGGCCCTCAAGGCCTGAGAGCTGCTGCTTTACCTGGGAGTCTGGTGTGAAGACAGTCTGGCCACTCAGTACATTCCATTCCATTACATTACAGGCATTTGGCAGGTGCTCTTATCCAGAGCGATGTACAGTTGATTAGACTAAGCAGGAGGCAGTCCTCCCCTTGAGCAATGCAGGGTTAAGGGCCTTGCTCAAGGGTCCCATGGCTGTGCGGATCTTATTGTGGCTACCCCGGGGATCGAACCACCGACCTTGCATGTCCCACTCATGTACCTTAACCACTACGCTACAGGCTGCCAATAGCCGCCACTATGTTTCTGTAGCTAACACTAATTATTTGGTTAATTTCCTGGGAGAAAAGAAAAGAACCTGGGCAAGATTTTGATTCGAGAGCCAGGTTTGATGATCCCTGTTGTGGAATAACACTCTCAACAGTCAACCTGAAATAATATTGGTTCAACATAATTCATATTTCAGTGTCTGCTGAAACATCTTTTGAGAAAACGAGGTTGGAAAAATACTCTGCAAGATGAGCCCTATGTCTTGCTGACTGAAAGGGAAGCCATTAAGTTTTAAATATAGAGATCAATAGGAATTGTTCTTTGAGGGAACGGCTTTTCCCATTACAGAAAGTACTTAACACTGCCATTTAAGAGGTTTAAAAAACCACCAATTAATCAGTGTCTGATGGAATGATGCTTTTACTGATAAAAATTCCCCAAAAAATCCAGACAAAAATTCAGGGAAATAAAGGTTCTTTAAAAAGAAAAGGATAGTAATAGGAGCTGATGCCGAATAGTTTGCATTGGACATTAAAACCAGTGTCCCAGTTTCCTGGTTTTCACTTGGGATAGTAAAATAGAGATGGGACATTGAGCTGTCACCATAGTGCGTGACTACGGTTACCAGAAACCAGAGAGGAGGTCCACCAATCACAAGGTACAATGTTAACCACAAGTAGATGGTTGGACACTTACTTCCAAGCAGCTTACTGGCTAACACGAGCCTTACTCCTGCTTGAAGTGAATTTGAATGACCTGTAATTATATGTGCGGAGAGGGGAATATTGGTAGTTTCTCACTCAGTGTGATTTAAAATTAAAATTGATATTAATCGATATAAATGACTAATTTATATTCTAATGAAGCGTCTGCCAAATGCCAATAATGTAATGTAATGTAATGGTCTAACCCTTAAGTCTCACTGGCTGGGCTGGTGTGAGTTTTTTTTTTTTTTTTTTCTTCCATTCATTCCGTTTATTACAATTGCATACAATCACTAATGGTAACAGGATATAGGCTAATGTTTGAAACCGTTAAAACTCATAGTTCTATCTGCATAACCTATTTTAACATGTCACTACTTTAGCAACAACAGTTCCTTATTTTGTGTGTGAGAAAACAAGCGTTGGGGGACCTCGTCTGGAAATCCATATAGTACTATATTTGGGCATTTTACATAAGTGTGCCTCTCTACCGACCTTCAAAAGGAAATGGACTATGTTTACCATGTTGACACAGGGTCAGCAAGGTTTGATAAAGAGACAGTGCTCGCCAATAAACAACTATTGCTCCCATTATTGCATTGCCACCTCATTGGGATGCTCCCAGAAATTGAAATAGTATTGGGGTTTCATGGGTTTTCCCACATACAGTGGTGTCTTTAGACTAGTGTTTGTTCTAAACTGGAATGCACATGAGATGCATGCTGGCTGGGTAACTAGCCCTTGGACTCCTGCTGAAGATTGATGTGGCTGTGGCTTACACACTGAGAATCTGTTGCTGGGCTGCCATGGTAATGTGCAGCTGGCTTTGCACAGTGCACTGAATTGCGGCCAGTTCATTTAGAGTCCCGTTTCAAAAGGCTAAGAGTCACTCGAGCAGTTGACGTACTGTGCACTGGGGGGTTACGGAAGCTGCAAATTGCAGATCTTGCATTTGTGGGAACAAAATGTATCAGATTTCTCTGAAGCCCACAGCAGAAAACCACCTTGCCTGACTCAGTGGACATCTGAGCCAGGCAAGAGCAGTTTAGAGGACAAGAAGACGCGCAACCTGTTCTTGGGGAATGCAAAATGAAGAGAAATGGCAAAATAAATATATTGTTTGTTCACTGAAAAATAGCCACAGCCACAACGGATTGATGTTGGTGTCAAATTCGGTTTGTTTATCTGCAAACAAGGCTGGCAGCCTCCAGCATTACATGCGTATGTCGTGTAGGGCCTGATGTAAACAGGCTTGGTAAATGTTTCTTTTTGTGCATCACTAGTAATCGCTCATGATTGAAGCATGATTGGTGAATTCCTGTTATTTCCTCTTTCATGTTGCGCCTGTAGCACGGTGTAACCTTTTTAGCTGACGTGACATTTGCTCCTTGCCTGTAAAAGCTAAACAGCAGCTAGCCAGTTAGCAGAAATGGGGGGGAGGGAGAAGCTGGAGGTCGTAAGGCAGGGTGTCAGTCTACGCCCAAACGCCTCCCCGCCCCTCAGGAACCACCTAATTTGCCTGTTCTGACCAAAAACCCACAGCACACAAGTAGACACTTTTTTTGCTGTGAGGGTAAGTTAGTAGTTTCGTGACATTTGGGACCACATGAAAGGTTTAAAAAGGGTAGTCACATTGTTTTATGGATTTTTCCTTCATGGTTCAGTAAAGGCCATTGTACGCGAATGTAAGGTTGTAACTTGGAGGTCATCAAGTGACACAAAGCCTCTTTGGACAGGAGATTCTTCGGTGGCTGGCAGGGTCACCATTGGTCCAAGTGGTTCTGATCTTCGGCTATACGTAGCCAGTGTTCTATGTGGGGAGAGGGCATCATCTCATTCCTGGGCCGTGGAAAAAGCTATTCACTAGAGAAGCCATCCATCCATCCATTCCATTTTACCAAGCAATTATTAGCAGATTTCACACATGGAACGTAAAACTTTGCAGTATTCACACTTTAAGGTGAAAGCTCACAAATCTGTGATTGGAATGTTCTTAACTGAGCATTAAACTAAATGTGCATAACTGAATTATTAATATCAATATTTATTTTGTTGCAGAATTTAGAAAGAAACTAGCAAGTAGTAAAGTAAGTATTAAGTATTAGTAATTTGTTTGATGCATGTCTTGGCAAAACAGCAGCTTTGCTCACATTAACGTTGAAACAACATTTTCGGAAATGTTAGTCTTCTTGGACTTGTTAGGCTACAAAATGCTGGGTTAACTTCATCAGAGAAGGCAGTCACTCTCAGTCACACTATCCTAAAACGTCCCACTGATCTGTCATGCTCGGTTTGCTTCAGCAAAGATGGAGTCCAGGCTTTTCACAGTGTAGGAACTCACCTTGGTTGTAGTGCAGTCTAAAAACACTGTGTGCTTAAAGGAAGGGCACAATGTTCTCTCAGTTTATCAAGGTAACCTATGACACAGGTCTACTTTAGCTTTGCCTGGGATTCTGTACCTTCTAATACTATCTGTGGGTTCCTCCGTCAGGTGAACTGAGCAGCCTTCCAGCATAGTTTTAAGAACTTTAGACACTTCAGAAGACATCTACCACAAATAAATAATTAGGCCAATGCCATCAGTATGATACTCTTTCAGTACGTCAATGGTGTCGGAGTGTCCGTCAAACGAAAGCAATTGGCAACTACTCGACCTTGTGAATATCGTTCCAACCTACACCTGCGCAGCATTGCTGTCCAAGCGAGGCGCTGCTCCCCGCCCGTTTCTCTCATGCTGTCCGAGCTCGCAGTTTGAGCGTCGAAGATGCCGTGAGCCTCTTCTCGCCTTCAAGTGACCCAGGGAGCCCGCTGCGCGTGGACCGGAGGCAGGAAGTCTGGTTTTCTTCAGAGAAACGCTCGCGAATCTGCAGACGAGCTCCGAGAGAGGAAGGGGCGGAAGCCCAGCTTTGTAGGGCATGGGGGAGACTTCCTGTATGTAAATGAGCCTGCAAGGGGACACGGCTGTGCACCTGTGTTTTTAGCGCCTCCCGCCCTCCACTCAGGAGGCCGTGTGCTCTTCACCGACAACCCGAGCGCACAGGAGCATTCAACCCGCCAGAGTCTCTGTTAAACAGAGGGGGCGGCCTGTAGCGTCGTGGTTAAGGTACGTGACTGGGACCCGCAAGGTCGGTGGTTCGATCCCCGGTGTATAAAATCCACACAGCCGTTGGGCCCTTAACCCTGCATTGCTCGAGGGGAGGATTGTCTGCTGAATCTGTTAGTCGCTTTGGATAAAAGTGTCAGCCATATGACAATGTAAACAGTTCTTTCGGTGGCCAAACTATTGAATACCACTCGACCGATTTTAACCAACTGTAGTTGAGGAGTGGCCACTTGAGCTACTGAAACAAGAGCGGAATAAGCTTTACCTATTATTGTTCTTAGTTATAACTGGCTTTAGGAGAGGCAGGTTGACATGTAGGCCATGTCTTTGTGCCTGAAAGGTCTTTTCCCAGCTATCTCTTTCAATTTAATGGTAACTGGAGAAATGGAACTCATTGCTTCAGTATTAGAAACCCTCAGTTCACAGGAATGCGTTCATGAGGCCAAGAGCAGATTTGATAAGATGTGATTGCATTGATTCAACTGATACTTGAATCAAGGTCTTCCCAAAATGCACGTCTAAGTAGACCGCAGGAATGAATTTAAGCTCTTCTCCTTTTGACATTATTCTGACCCCTTGACCTTCCAAGTAGACAGGAAGTATATGGTCAGACCCATGATGTGGTCTGCCAAAGTAGGAACATGGGTTGTGGTGAAGAAGCTGACTCATTTTCGCAACGACATTGATAAAACGTGTAAGAATTCATTCTTCAATACAACTGGAGAAATACAGTGCCCTCCATAACATTTGGGGCTGCGACCCGTCATTTATTTACTTGCCTCTGTACTCCTTAATTTGAGATTTGTAACAGAAAAAATAAAAAAAAGTGGTTTGAGTGCACATTGTCAGATTTTAGTAAGGGGCATTTTTATACATTTTGGGTTCACCATGTAGAAATTACAGCAGTGTTTATACATAGTCCCCCTCATTCAGGGCACCGTAATGTTTGGGACGCAGCAATGTTATGTAATGATGGAATGATGATGAAATATTTCTACACCTAAGGAAAGCTACACAACATGGTTAATGTCAGGTTAAGGGGAGCTGCTTGCTTGCTGCAAATGCTGCAACTTGACGACCATGCTAACCTTGTGACCCGGTACCATCTGAGCGGTGTATCGTAGCTAGCGTCGGCCTCCCTGTCTGAGATAAATCTTCCCCCCCCGCTGTTCCCTGCTCTTGCCTGCAGTGCCTCTGCACCAGAGGCTGTTTGGCCGTGTGCATAGTTTGCTTACACGGGCAGTTATAGCGCTCGCTAAGAAAAGCTTGCGCCAGGTTCCTGCCATCTAGGGAATGGACCAGTCTATACTCTCCCTCTCATACCAGCGGCTAGGGTTGACCTCCATTAACCCCTGCACTCACCCTTCCCTCCCCTGTCGGAGGCAGTGGGTGGTCTCCATGGATACACGCATATTACCGCGTACGTTTACGGGGCTTGCATAAGGAGACGCGGGAAGGGCCCGCTCGCCCTGGTTTTTTATTTATTTATATTTTTTTTATGAGGGATTTTACAAGTGCACTCGAGCAGCTGTGTTTTTGTTTTCGTCCCGCTTCGTGTGACTCGGCAAAATGCACGAACGCGCACCCCTTGCTCATGCCTTCTGCTAATTGCCCTGTTTGCAGGGCTGTTTCCACTTCCTGTCGGGCTGACTGATTCGTTTTCATTATCGCCCGGTTAATTGCTCGCCGCAACTCTGCAACGTGCAACACCCCTGCACAAGCAGATCTGCAGAGAAACTGTAACGGTTCATATCTCACACCTACTGTAGTGCATCCCCTTTTATCTTTCCTGCTGGGAGGTGAAAGATTTTACTCTGGCCATACAATGGCGGCGTCCTACTTGTGATTAAAATTGACAAAGCTCCTGCTTTGCAATTCGAGTTTTGTCCTTGTGCGATTAGCCACGGTATGGTTTGACGCCTCCGTGCCCTGGGAATAGACAGAACCTCCCGCACTGTGGCCTGTATGCTGTGTGTGTTTGGTGTAGGGTTTCCTTAACAGGGACACTCCATGGCAATGGCAGGTTAGCTCCGTTACAGAGGAAATGGATGATGTACGGCCCCCGCCCTCCAAGAGAACTGAGCTTCAGGCAGGATGCCTGTGTGTGTGAGAGTGAGAGTGAGAGTGAGAGTGAGAGTGAGAGTGAGAGTGAGAGTGAGAGTGAGAGTGAGAGATGGTTTAGATCCTGTATCTCATGTCACTTCTTCCTCCCACAGGTCCGCATAGCCGCCAGCTTCGTCACCCACGCTCCTCCTGGCGAGTTTAAAGAAGTGTTCAACGGTGAGAAGCCTCCAGCGGTCCGTGCCACAGCCGAAGATCCGTCTCACAGCGAGGCTGTGTGGGACTCGGATGCGTAGGCCCGAAATTCGCTTTGACACATAACCAATGTTCAGTAATTAAACTGACACTTTAAATTAGGCTCAAGTGCTTTGATTTAAGCTCTGAATGTGCACGTTTTTATAAAGCTGTCCCCGACTTGAAATTACCGTCTGTAACCCAGAGCTGAAGCTAGGATCTTAGTGCTGTCTGTCTACTGAGGTGGTTTTTGGAGTTGCATGTTTACTGAGGATGAATTGGCATCTGACTCACTTGTTGTAGTATGTGTGTTTACTGAGGATGAATTGGCATCTGACTAACTTGTTGTAGTATGTGTGTTTACTGAGGATGAATTGGCATCTGACTAACTTGTTGTAGTATGTGTGTTTACTGAGGATGAATTGGCGTCTGACTAACATGTTGTAGTATGTATGTTTACTGAGGATGAATTGGAGTCTCTGATTAACTTGTTGTTGTATGTGTGTTTACTGAGGATGAATTGGAGTCTCTGATTAACTTGTTGTAGTATGCATGTTTACTGAGGATGAATTGGCATCTGACTAACATGTTGTAGTATGTATGTTTACTGAATATAAATTGGAATCTCCCGCACTGACTGAAAGTGCACTCTCTTGTCTGCAGAGGACGGTGTTGTGTTCCTGGACTGAGTTTGTGCTGTGTCTTTGTGTTTGTAGATGTACGGCTGCTGCTCAACAATGACAATCTTCTCCGAGAGGGGGCAGCCCAGTGAGTACTGCTTCATCACCCCGGAAACACCCTTCCTCCTCCTCTCCCTTTTCTTTCACCACAGAAGGCAGGCGACGCATACGTGTGTGGGTTTATACATTGGGCGTTCGTGAAGTAAGCCTCAACTCTGGTTACGGCTTCCTCTGCCCTGGCACAAAGTCCTCCCAGAATAAGTTGCGCTGTTAAAATGGTGAACGTATTTTCCCTGTTTTGGGCTGTGGGAAATTTTCCCAGCGGAAAAACTAAGGATAAAAGCGTGCGGGTCCGTGGGAAAAAGAATGCTTGCGGAGCTGCCCGGTTTTCTATTTCGTTTCCCCCCGGGGTGCGACTGTTGTCAGCAGCGAGAGGCTGTTTTATGCCGCGTGTTTTCCGGTTTAGCATCTTGTCCTCTGGCATCGTTATCCCCCCGCTTTGTTTTCCCTCCCCCCGGGGGTCTGTTTTCTCTGGAAGCGTGTCGTGTTTGTGTTGGAACGCCGTCTTCTGGTTTACAGACCCATTAGCGCCCTTCACACAACAGCGATAGCTCCTCTCCCAGACGGCTCTGAGCCGGCCTCTCTCTCTCTCCCTCTCCCTCTCCCTCTCCCTCTCCCTCTCCCTCTCTCGCTCCCTCGCTCCCTCGCTCTCTCCATCGCCGCTCAGCCCCTTGGCAGAACCACTTTTTGACTGTGATAATTGCTTGTTATCTGTCTGTATATGGGTGGGGAAATATTTACTTTTAGATTGACCTGACAAAGATCCGCTATGGGTTGAAACGTTGTTTGATACTAATAAAGAATTATATTGAGTTTGTGTGCGCCAGCTCTACTTGAATTATAATTGCTACTACCCTATTTGCTTGCATCCTGGTCGATGTGCCCATTTCTATTATACTATTTTACCGTTATCTGTATGTAACCTTCATGATACAATGGGGCGGCATTGGCTCAGTCGATAAGGGCAGTCGGAGGGTTGCTGGATCGATCCCGCCCTGGGTGTGTCGAAGTGTCCCTGAGCAAGACACCTAACCCCCAAATGCTCCTGACGAGCTGGTCGGTGCCTTGCATGGCAGCCAATCGCCGTTGGTGTGTGAGTATGTGTGTGGATGGGTGAATCAGAAGCATCAATTGTACAGCGCTTTGGATAAAGGTGCTTTATAATTGCCAACCATTTACCATGTTTATTTGTTTTCATGCTGCCTCTTGGCCAGGTCTCTCTTGTAATGGAGATTTTTCATCTCAATGAGACTTTACCTGGTTAAATAAAGGTCAAATAAAAAAATTCAAAAGATACGCACCCCCGACCTTTGTCTTCATCTGCCAGAGGCTGGCGGACATGTAATTTGAAAATGTATTTGGACAGTGACACATTTTTGGTTGTTTGTGTACTCCAGCAAACAGACTCCAAACAATTGGGGGCACCATGTATAAAAACAGCTGCACTTCTAACACAGATCACCCAATAGAGTTGTAAAAACCCTCAAATGAAAGCTGCAAGTCTACACTTTAACAGATAGTGGTACACAGGCCTTCAACAGCTGTCTTCCCCTGCCAGAAGCTTGCTGAAATGCGCAGTAAAGGCGAAACGTGAGCTTTCTGTTGTAGCCGTTTCTTTGCCTCATGTGTGTTGTTTCTATCCAACAGTGCCTTCGCCCAATACAACATGGAGCAGTTCACCCTGGCCAAAATCGAAGGGTATGACGATCAGGTAAGGCTTCCATAGTGTGTGGATGAGCAAGGCCTCTCGTTTCAGAATGTCCACTCAGAAGGACTTGGTTTTCGCTGACACTTTCACTGCTGAAAGGCCCAATCAACTCTTATATACTACTGAATCGAGAAACACCACAGGACTGATGGCAATGAAGAGAAATAACGCTTTCCATTTCAAAAGGCCAACAGTGCATGGATACTGAAAAAGCAGTCTATATTCGGTTTTTAGTTTGAAAAAAACAGTAATAACTTCCTTTTTTTGTTTGTTTGCATTGGTTTTTATTGTTTTTTTTTGGAGGCAATGCAGTGTATTTTACTAAAGCAGGATAATTTCTTTGCACTACAAGCAACCGCAAATGCTTATAATAAATTGATTTATTTGAGTTCATAATTAATTGATAACTAAGTAGTCACTACTCCTTTTGTTTTGCTGTTTGAATCATGTTTTTAAATTCAATAACAATTCAGCATTTATTTTCTTCTTATTTATTTTTAAAGACGCATCAGCCTGATACTTCCTTTTTTTGATCAAAATATATATTAATTTTTAAAGAAACAGCACTGGACCGGCAAGGAGCAAGGAGGATGACATGTAGTTGCATGCTATTTGCATGCTATTTGGCAAATTGTGTTGCTAAATATACAGATAATCTCTTGGTAAAATTGTACGGGTAAAAAAAAATTCCATGCCTGGTACCACTGAGGCCTTCTCTCTGTAAAATTTAGCAGTGCTGTATTCCAAATTGACTATCTCTTAAAGTTAGAATCCAGTACCTCTGGAAGATCAGGTATAATCCATAATCTCAGAATATCAGCCTCTTACTTTTTAGTAATTTGGTCGTTTTCTGACCGTGGGCGACCTCCGCCTCTCCGCCTCCCCAGGTCCTGATCACGGAGCACGGGGACCTGGGGCACGACCGGTTCTTCGACCCGCGCAACAAGCTGTCCTTCAAGTTCGACCACCTGAGGAAGGAGGCCAGCGACCCGAAGCCCTGCGAGGGCGAGGCGGGCCTGTCCCCCTGGAGGGACGCCTGCGACTCCGCCCTGAGCGCCTACGTCAAGGAGCACTACCCCAGCGGCGTGTGCACGGCAAGTACAATACATACAGAGCAGCCCAAAGGTGTGTGCACGGCAAGTACAATGCATACAGAGCAACCCAGTGGCGTGTGCACGGCAAGTACAATACATACAGAGCACTACCCCAGCGGTGTGCACGGCAAGTACAGTACATACAGAGCAGCCCAGCGGCGTGTGCACGGCAAGTACCAACCCTCCTGTGCTCAGTGCATACAGAGTTGACCAGGGGTGTGTGCACGGCAAGTACCCAACCTTGCCTGTGTTCAGTGCATACAGAGCAGCCCAGTGTTGTGTGCACGGCAAGTACTCAACCCGCCTGTGCACAAAGCATACAGAGCAGCCCAGTGGTGTGTGCACGGCAAGTACCCAACCCTGACTGTGCTCAACGGGACAGCCTGATTCTGGGTGGTACGTGACTGGGACTCAGAAGGTTGGTGGCTAAGATCCGCACAGCTGTTGGGCCCTTAACCCCGCTTTGCTCCAGAGGGGGATTGTCCCCTGCTTAGTCTAACTGTAAGCCACTTTGGATAAAAGCATCAGCTAAATAACAAATTATTTTATTATTTAACTGGGACCAAGCCAAAATAAGGAGAGGAAGCAGAGACAAAATTATTTTAAAAATGAGTGACTGATATCTGAGATATCTTCCTAAAACAAGCAAAGGCAAAAGTGGGATTTAAAAAAATTAAAATAAATGAAAAATCTGTTCGTCATTAATTCATGCCGTTTCATCCTGTTTCTTGTTTGCTGCAGGTTTATGGGAAAACGATCGATGGTCAGCAGACTATCATCGCCTGCATCGAGGGTCATCAGTTTCAACCAAAAAACTTCTGGTGAGAACCCAGAGGCTACAAGAGCACTCCGAGATGTTGTGTTTGTTTTTAAATGTATTTTTAAATACAAATGATCATTTAACCTTACGCAGCCATCTTGTGAATAGTGAATAGTGTTTGTTTAGTACATTTGCTTTAACTAAGAATTATACAATGTGAAGAGTGAGTTTTCTGATCACTTTGGCTTTAACTTTTCTGCTGTTTACTGGCAACAATATACAGTGCAGTCCGTAAGTATTTGGACAGTGACACACTGTTTTCGCTCTGTACTCCAGCAAACCCAAGCAGTCTCCTAAAACTGTGGGGGTATATGTATAAAACCACTGTACTTCCTATAAGGTTCACCCAATATGGAGGTAAAAACCCTCAAATGAAGTCAGTTTTATTTCAACTGTTTCTTTGCTGGGGTACAGAGCAAAAGCAACAAAAACCGTCTCCCTTTCCAAATACTTTGACTGCACTGTATGGGAAACCCATGAGCAGTCTATCGCGGGAATCTCCGCCTAAGCTGTTGAGATCTGCCTGAGGTTAATTCATGAAGCTACTTGCCTAATTATGAATACCCAATGTAAATCTTCAGAGAAAACAAACTTGTTACGAGAAGTTTGCAGTGATCATGAATACTAATGTCAGTAGCTTGCTACCCCAGTTCTTACAAAGTGCCCTAATCAGAAGATAAAGATTTTGCTGTACTAACCTCAAGGTTACACTGACCAGTCACCTGTACAGGGAGTGAAAACGGAAGAATTGTGGGTAATTCTGACTTACCATGCTCTTTATGACTGATGCAGCTATGCAAGCACTGAAAACATGGTCTGTCCTTTCTATTGAATAAAATCAAATTGAAATTTGGACAAAATGGGCATTTGTTTGCACACCTGCCGGATAATACAATGTGGGAAATTCAAATGTTTGATATAAAGAAGGTGGAGAATAAAATCAAAGAGTTCACGAGGTTAAAGACTGGCTCACGGAAAGGGACATAATGCTATTCAGAAAGCTGTATAAACATTCCAAACGACCTCCGTTACTGACGCGTTCGCATCCGAGGATCTATTGCGCAAGCACAGCAGTTTACATTTTTGGAAAAACCTTGAAAGGTTCAGAGAAGTCCTGTCTAAAAAATAGTCATTACTGTAACGTGGCTTTTGCTGTGACCTTGCAGTCTTTTCTGTGTGTTTGTCACCTTGCAGTTTCCTGTCTGTGACCTTACCATTTCCTGTCTGTGACCTTACCATATATGTTCTTTCCCGTGTGTGACCTTGCCGTTTCCTGTCGTGGCCTGAAGGCGCTCCGTGTGTGACCTTGCCTTTTCCTGTGTCTGAACTTGCCGTGTCCTGTCGGGCGTCTTGCCGTTTCCTGTCGTGGCCTGAAGGCACTGTGTGACCTTGCCATTTCCTGCCGTGGCCTGCCATGTCCTGTCGGGTGTCTTGCCGTTTCCTGCCGTGGCCTGCCATGTCCTGTCGGGTGTCTTGCCATTTCCTGTGCGTGACCTTGCCGTCTGTTCCTCGCTCAGGAACGGCCGCTGCAGGTCAGAGTGGAAGTTCAGCATCGGACAGGGCATGGTTCAGCTGGCGGGCGTCCTCAAAATTCAGGTGAGCCTCCGATCCGCCGGGCACCGTCCGGTACAGAGCACAGCGGTGCACATCCGCCGACCCCCGCGATACTCCTCTCTGCTTCAGCACATACGGTGCGGATGTGGAACCTCATTTTCCACACTCATGGACGAGCACATAAGTGAACTCATGGAGGACAATTCGGTAGCACTTTACTTGAACCCCTCGCCATAAGGCTGAAATAACACTGTCATACACATGACCTATGACAGCTGTCAGGAGACTCCATAACGGATTATGTCAGTTTGTGAAATTATATAAAGCTGTCATACTATTATCGGTAAATGTTATGACAGATGTTACCGTCATGAAATTTACTGATTAAAAGTATGACAGTTATATTTCTATGCCTGACATATATATTATGTTGTGTCATACATTACACGTCAGCCTTTTGCCGAGGGGTTCTAGTTAAGTGTTACTGAAAATTTTAGCAATTGTTATTTGTGCATTGCAACCTGCTTTCCAATATTAATCAGAGAGATGGGTGTACAGTGCAGCTGAGTCTCTGTATAGCTTTGCTTTTTTTGGCTTGTACAAATGACACAATAAGTAATACATTAAATTGGTTAAAAACAACATTACTTAATGGAAAAGCGGATCTATTCATTTCTGTGCTTTTTCTTTTTTTTCATACCAATAAAAATACACTTGGGATTTCAGTATGTCCTTGACTCAAGCTTGGTTGAAAATTGGATTTCAGTAGCAGAAATGGTTTATACTTTTGTGTGCATTCGGGAGTATTTCCAGCCTACGGTGCAGCAGCACACGTTTGTTGTTGTTCTCATGATTGTGTTTACTTGTTTCATTATTACCAGGGTTGTGTACGCTTTGATGGTTTTATAGCTACTTTATAGCTTACGTTTGGCTACGTAAGTGGTTTGTTGCTGTTCCTGCATAAGTGTATACTTTACTATGCCTAGCGTTGTGTTTCCTAAAACAGTTTTATAGATACAATCGTGTGTCATGAGATTAAAAGGCCCAATTCCGGGGGTGTCTCGGTGGCGCAGCCTGTAGAGCACTGACCGCATGTCTTCCCCTCTCTCGCTCCCATTCTTCCTGTCTCTCTATACTATATACTGTCCAATAAAGCTGAAAAAGGCCTAAAAAATATCTTTAAAAAAAAAAAAGCCCCAATTCCTTCTTTGTGGTCATTCGGTGCACTTGTCCCCCGGGTTATGGTTATGCACTTTGTTATACGTCACTGTGGATAAGATTGTCTGACCAAATGCCTATACTGTAAATGTAATGTACCGTTTACTGTGTGAAAGTGAGTGATCCTGTTCTTCCCCCTTGCTACAGGTGCATTACTATGAAGACGGAAACGTCCAGCTGGTCAGCCATAAGGACGTGCAGGAATCTCTGACCGTGTCCGTGAGTATGGCGGCACAGAGCGTCCGTCTGTCCGTGTGTGTGTCCGTCTGTCCGTCTGTCCGTCTGTCCGTCTGTCCGTCTGTCCGTCTGTCCGTGTGTCCGTGTGTCCGTGTGTCCGTGTGTCCGTGTGTCCGTGTGTCCGTGTGTCCGTGTGTCCGTGTGTCCGTGTGTCCGTCTGTCCGTGTGTCCGTGTGTCCGTGTGTCCGTCTGTCCGTGTGTCCGTGTGTCCGTGTGTCCGTGTGTCCGTGTGTCCGTCTGTCCGTCTGTCCGTCTGTCTCCGTCTGTGTCCGTCTGTGTCCGTCTGTGTCCGTCTGTGTCCGTCTGTGTCCGTCTGTGTCCGTCTGTGATTGGCTGTTGCTGTGCTGGAAAAAAAACCGCTCGGAAAGTGATCCCGTTCAATATCGTTCATCACTCTTGTTATTGCTGTGGTGACTCCATCAGCCACTCGAGTTAAAACGTTTTTTCACAACAACATCTACAGTTATCGTTATAGTTATCATTCCTGGTGTGGATGTACCCTTTCAGTCACAAGCTCAATATGAATTGGCTCCACCCAAATCCCAAGGGGTTTTGGCTTTGGTTGAGAGAATAGAGAAAACTTGGTAGGGTTTCAGAATCTCAGCAACAGTATAGCAGCCATTTTGATTGGTTGAAAAGGTATAAGGTTCCGTATGGCACTCTTGGGACTGAAGGGTTAAGAGGCGCGGGGGGGAATCGTTTCCTCCCGCATAACTTGACGCCCTCAAAGGGCGTACAGGGCAGGCCCGAAGAGTCGTGCAGCTGCCCCCGCCTGTGACCGTCAGAGAGGAAGTGCTCCGTTTGCGGTCTGTTCCGTGCCAGGTGCATTCTGCCTGCCTGTGCCTTTCCCCCAGAATGCACTGCACTGTCTTAGCAAGTCTCTTCGTCCTGTCATAAGAATACGAAGATCTTAAAGGTACAATAGGTAAGATCTGTGTGTTAAAACATTGTTACAAGATACAAGCAATCCCTTCCGATCATTGAAAAAGGCTCACTGACATGATGAATCACCATCTGCCTGTGTTTATAGTCCTTAAATTCAGGCTTCAAAATATACAGTTGACGTCCCGACATTCTGTACCAAAACATTGTATAATTGTGCAATAATTCAAGCTCATTGGTTGAAAATTGATTCTAATTGCCACAGCCAATAGCGTTTCAGCGTCGTGTTCAGAGAAGAGGGTGGAATAAACAGTGTTGTGGTTTGATGGTGCTTGTTGCTGCTATTCCTCTCTTGACTATTAGGAGTCCGAAATTACCTATTGTACCTTTAAGATTTCTCTCGTAGCAAATATTTGTTTGTTTTAAGTTACTGTTTGCTCGACTGTTTGTTTACCCCGTTGGCACATCTTGAAATGAGTCAAACTGTCTTGCCTCATTGGCAAGATTAATACAATTTTAAGGCTCAATATAAGAATATGATGGGGTTTTTTGGAGCCCTAATCCCTCTGCTTCATTTTGCCAGAATGAAACACAAACAGCCAAGGACTTTGTGAAAATCGTAGAGAATGCAGAAAACGATTACCAGGTAAGTCAGTGTATCAGAGCCATTCAATTCAACCGTTGATTTAAAATGTTTTCATATATAAAAAATAAAATAAAAAAACATGACACCTTTCTCACAGTAGGATTTTCGTTGGTATATTGTTTGAATTTGTTTGCGTTCATAAAGTTCACCACAACTTCAGAGACACTTTAGTCAGATAATCATGTCTGAATAAGTCTTCGGGCATGCCCTTGAGTAGTCAGATGTTGTGTTGTTCCAATATAGACACGATTTCTTCTTGGTTTAGACTGGGAATATACTTGTATAATATGATCGGGGGGGGGGGGGGGGGTGGTGGTGTGCCGTAAAGCTCCCAGAATGCACAGGGGGAGGGCGGGACTGAGCGACGGTGTTGTTTGGCCTCTCAGACCGCGATCAACGAGAACTACCAGACCATGTCGGACACCACCTTCAAAGCCCTGCGTCGGCAGCTGCCCGTCACCCGCACCAAAATCGACTGGAACAAGATCCTCAGCTACAAGATCGGGAAGGAGATGCAGAACGCCTAGAGGAGCGCACGAGGGCCCCCCGCTCCTCGCAAACGGAGGGTCCGCGAGGTCGCCAAAACGAGACGGGGAACGGGCGGAAACGGGAAGCGCGGTCGCAGAATGTGTGCTGTCATGTTTCGGGTGGTTTGTTTTTGTTTTTAAAAGGTCAAAGGTCAAGTCTGGTGCGTTTGGGGGAATAAAGAGCAGGGACTGCTTCACTTTGCCCCGACTAAGGGAGGGCGCTTTGCTTTAAAATAAGGTCGTGCAATGAGGGGGAGGGATATGGCTTTTCTTGCAATCTGAACCAATTCCTCTTGCCCCTGAAATTACAGAAAGTTGTGAAATATTAATTCTTCCCTTATGGAAATGGCATATATTTGAAAATATTATCGATCTATTACAGCACTTAACGATACATTGCTGCCTATACAAAATAATTTAAACTTTAAGGTATTGTCATATATACAGCCGTAAAATACAGTATCGTGTTTTCCATTGTTTAACAGTGTAATATCACAGTGTAACGTGTTTCCATAAGGATTGTGAGGCAGCTCCAAATGCCACTCTACCCCTCTCTTTAGACTGCCTCATTGGAAGGGCCCTGTGCTCCTATAGGTACCACATGGAGGTTGGGGTGAGGTGGTGGTTTTGCAGAGTGAGTTTTACCCTCCAAAAGAGGAAGGGGGGGAAAAAAAAGTTTCTTCAAAGTGGGCTGTGTCGTTTGCTAGAAATCTTTCCCATGGAAAAGATTTCCATAATAAAGCCTGGTTGCACGCTATACATGCAGAAACGGTATAGAGATTTTGTGTGTGTGTGTGTGTATATCATACATGCATAAATATATACACTCACACATTTATGAAACGACATTATGCAATTGTATTTTATTCAAAGTCTTAAGCCAGCAGCGCCCCAATGTAACATACTGTACCCTGCGAGATTGTGCTTTGTTTACCTCTCTGTATCCACACACGCCCACAGTAACGAGTGCTGACACCTGAAATGGTGAAATAACAAATACTTGTCATCTATGCATCCTCAAACTACCATGAACTGGTCACCACTGATGCTCACCAGCTGTGTTGCAATGCTAATCGAATGCTTGTACAGAAACCGTTGGGTGAGAAATTTCCGGCAGGCTACTGCCCCCTTCTGGTGTAATATATATTTGCAGTTGATAGTGGTTAGATCTTGTGATAATGTCGCTGTCGGTGTCCTTCCTTTCCCAAGCTTTTATTGCCGAATATTTTTACATAATGTAAGAACAAACGTGTAATTCAAAGAGAATAAAGAATTTGCACCGAATTATGTGCAGCTGTGATGAATGCAAAAGCCCATTTTCAAACGGGTATATATATGGAAATATTGTTCAATTGTTACAAACAAATGGTTGAATCTCTACCTACCTACAGGGGATTTTCTGGTTCTTCTCAAACTTATGGAATATTTGGACGTTGTGACAAAGCTGGCCCCATACAGAATAATTTACAGCCATCTGAGATCATTCTTTTTTTAAAACAGTCATTTAAAAATGACAAGGGACTGCATAGAATGCTCTGCATATAAGAGACCTCAGCCCTACAAAATGGCCTCCTTCCTGCTTATCACACACCTGCTTTAAAGATGTTAATCGTAATTTCCAACAACTATCCTGAATCAGTCACACGTTTAGACCATCAGCAGTTCTTGGTACACTCAGTGGCGGCTGCTGGTGATCCTTGATGGGGGTGCTAAAAACCAAAAGTCTAATACCTATCAATAACTCGCACTTCAGCATTGCATTTGAAAATATGCCAATCGAATATATGCCATTTGATGAATACTTTCATTCAAAGCACCTTACAATACCATAGGCTCATACATTGTTCAGTGTGGCTGGCATCAGTGAGTGGGAATTGAATCCATCACCTTGGCAGTGCTAGTGCCAGACGCTACCAGTGGAGCTACAGGGGTACAATATAGGTCTGTTGGAGTAGTGGTTCTCAAACTCGGTCCTGGGGGATGCCTGTGTATGCTGGTTTTTGGTGCAGCCAATATTTTGATTGATTAAGGTGGTTGCACACATGGGTTTAAATTATTATAATTATTGACTTTTTTTTCACAATCTTATTAACAGAATGCAGGTTTGTCTCATCTTGGCTTTGGCTTTTTTTTCTTTTTACCAAATTGATAGTTTTAGCAGCCAGATGTCCATACTTTCTCAAACTAGGCGCCTATTGATTCACGTCCATCTTTATTAAAAAAAACCCCTCTATTTTTAACCTCGATGTAATGGTTCACCATATAGCACAATAAGCATAATGAAAATATGTGACTTTTCTTCTTCATGGCATACATATATCTGGCAAAGAGGGTAAATAATCCTTCAAAACATGAAGAAAGCTATTAAGAAAAATTAACAGGTTGTTATAATTCTAGGCTTACAATTGTGGTTGGAACGGAAACCAGCATACACGGGTCCCTGGATGGAGTTTGAGAACCACTCTGTTCGAGCAACAAAACTATGAAACCAAGCCTTGCTATAGTGGGTGCACTAAAGAGAAAGCACCATAACTGAATGCATGTTGTTTTCTGTCGAATAGTTTTACTCTCAAACAGAACTGTGCAACTACTCTTTGTGTATGTCATCATACGCAAAATGGTCCATCCAACCATCATAATATGTCAAGTAGGTATTCTGTAAATTTTTGTGACAAGGTATTGATGTAATGTCAGCTAAATTGATAAATTGCTTGGTGAATCCTGGATTTACCAAGGGAAGTGTCACACATCCGGGATCAAAATTACTGTAGTACACTTTCTGAACTACAGTACTACACTTCGGAACATGGAAAAAAATATTGAACAGGGGCGAGTGCCTGCTCATCCAATAGGAAGAGGAGTAAGGATGCGTGGTGGGACGGTTAAGAGAAGACCACAAAACAGAGGAAGAGGCAGAAGAGGACAAAGGCACATGGTTGTCTCCGGTGAAACGCGGGCCACCATTGTGGACCATGGTCTTACAATGGTCTTGCATGTCGAAGAGCACAACCTAATGTGGACCGGCCCAGTGTCAGCATCAAAAAACTTCCATACAAACATAGTTAATGCATGTTTGAAGTTCATAAAGAATACATGAACTATCGTTTTCAAAAAATGTTTTGGCAAATGCACCGACGGTTATGAGAACACAATGGGCCAAATCCATTGAGAAAAACTGTAAAGGCCTGCACCTACTTAAGATTTTCCGAGAATTATCCAATTGTGTTGGAAACATTACTTAAGCTATAGCTTTTGTTAAAAAATGGCTGATTGTATGAGACTTTTTGTTTTTAAGGTTTTGGATTTTTAGTTCTTGGCATTTTGGGACTATTATTTTTAAGGCATATAGGCTGCATTTCCCCCAAATCATCACCGGTTACCACACAATAAGACAATACAACACAAAAATAACACAACACAATCCAGTGGGACCAACATTATGCCAGTGTTTGGCATCAGAACCATCCTAATTATGTTATGATTGAAGCACCTAGTCTCTAGTCTGCTAACTACAAATTTCCAAAAAATAAACATCCATCGATTCATCAGGCAAACAATTTATTGGATTTCTCTTCATATTTGCATGGCAAAAGCATGGGTAAATCAATCAGACATTACTGCAGATTTGCCTTTAGCAGAAAATAAAGCACTGTTGCTGAAATGCAATGCAACCTGCTACATTATTTTGTGGTGCAATACACAAATAACCACTCAATTGCTCATTTATTTTAGCCAACGAAGGATCCTGCAATACTAGTTGCTAATTTTTCCAAGTAAACATTTTGTGCACTGCATATATGTATTATGAGATTATAACACTTACAACACAAAAGTTGGAATAATTCATATTCCTATCACAAAACAGAACTGAAAGGAAATACACACGTTCAGTGAACACACTAAAACATTATACACTGTAAAATCCAAAACTGTAAATCAGTATGTATTTCAGTCTTATATCTGGATTTAATCTGGTCTTATATCTGGACTTAAATTCTATTACTTTTTTACAAAATAAAACACAAATATTTCCTATGAGGAAGATTGGCTCGTTTCACGATTTGCCAATGGGGTAGGAAAATGTCACTTTTCAAGCAAACAGTAACTTTAAACAAGCAAATATTTTCTACTTGAGAGAAAAAATATATTTTTAAGTCTCATTATAAGACAAAAACACTTAAGACAGACATTCTTTGCAGTGTACCTGCACTTCACCAAAGAGAAGGCACTACAGTCTTCAGCAAACACTGAACCCTCGATTGTTAGTTTGCGGTGTCAGGCATCCAGGACAGTCATGGGGGCTCCATCTGCACTGGAGGTCTTTGGGTGGGGAGGTGTAGGTGTCTGTGGTAGAGGTCTTTGGGTGGGGAGGTGTAGGAGTCTGCAGTAGAGGTCTTTGGGTGGGGAGGTGTAGGAGTCTGTGGTAGAGGTCTTTGGGTGGGGAGGTGTAGGTGTCTGTGGTAGAGGTCTTTGGGTGGGGAGGTGTAGGAGTCTGTGGTAGAGGTCTTTGGGTGGGGAGGTGTAGGAGTCTGCGGTAGAGGTCTTTGGGTGGGGAGGTGTAGGAGTCTGTGGTAGAGGTCTTTGGGTGGGGAGGTGTAGGTGTCTGTGGTAGAGGTCTTTGGGCGGGGAGGTGTAGGAGTCTGCAGTAGAGGTCTTTGGGTGGGGAGGTGTAGGAGTCTGTGGTAGAGGTCTTTGGGTGGGAGGTGTAGGAGTCTGCAGTAGAGGTCTTTGGGTGGGGAGGTGTAGGAGTCTGTGGTAGAGGTCTTTGGGTGGGGAGGTGTAGGAGTCTGTGGTAGAGGTCTTTGGGTGGGGAGGTGTAGGAGTCTCTGGTAGAGGTCTTTGGGTGGGGAGGTGTAGGAGTCTGCGGTAGAGGTCTTTGGGTGGGGAGGTGTAGGAGTCTGCGGTAGAGGTCTTTGGGTGGGGAGGTGTAGGAGTCTGTGGTAGAGGTCTTTGGGTGGGGAGGTGTAGGAGTCTTCAGTAGAGGTCTTTGGGTGGGGAGGTGTAGGAGTCTGTGGTAGAGGTCTTTGGGTGGGGAGGTGTAGGAGTCTGTGGTAGAGGTCTTTGGGTGGGGAGGTGTAGGAGTCTTCAGTAGAGGTCTTTGGGTGGGGAGGTGTAGGAGTCTGTGGTAGAGGTCTTTGGGTGGGGAGGTGTAGGAGTCTGTGGTAGAGGTCTTTGGGTGGGGAGGTGTAGGACTGCGGGTCTAGTAGCTGAAGCGTTGGCTTGGCTGGTAGCCTAGCGTGTCCAGGCAGGGATTGCAGGTGAACTGGATCATGGGAGGTGGACCACACATGAGGACCAGGCTGTCCTCGCCAGGGGCGGGGAGGTGCTCCTGAATCATGTCGGCGTTGACGTATCCCTGGCTAAATTCCCAGTCTGAGCGGAGAGGAAGAGAGCAGGGGGTGACGGAGTGATCGTCTGAACCCATCACAGTTCCCGGGGGCCGGGTTTGGGTTCAATCGGAAATGTTTTGCTACGGTTTCCGGGTTGAACAATACGTTTCCCTGGCAAGGGTGTGCAATGTTCTGCAGCAGGCTCTGAGGTAGGTTTGGTGGGGGTGTTGGGGGTTTAGCCCAAATCAATAATGAGTATAATGCCTGTGCTTTAAACGCCAAATAGCCTTCTCAGACGCCATAGGAGCAAACCGTACCTACATTAATTCAGCGCACAGTTTCAGTTTCGTCACCGTTTCAGTTGAAATAAATGTTTTGCTACGTTTGTCAGGGTGTTCAGTCTGGGCACCTAATCACCCACCCCAGTTCAATTAGCTCAATAATTCCATCCCTCTCCATGGCAACAAAAGTGTTGTGAGCATTCCGCTGTAACCACGCTAATACAAGTTCAGTGAGCATTCCGGTGTAACCATGCCAACACAGGTGTTGTGAGCATTCCGCTGTAACCACGCTAACACAAGTGCAGTGAGCATTCCGGTGTAACCATGCCAACACAGGTGTTGTGAGCATTCTGCTGTAAATGTGGCTGCTGTGCATCAACCAGGTGGGTGGTGGTTAAAGGAATACTCCAGAACTTTCCTCTATATGAGAGATTTCATGTCAAGAAACATCCATGACATTAATCAATTTTGTTTGTACCTTGAAAGCGGCAGTCCAGAAAACTTCAAAATCGGGGCACCAGTGAGGTTTTATGATGTCACAGGTGCCCACAGAAAACTACAGGTTTTGTAAAGGCCTTTTAAAGGGGCCTTCCGAATACAGACAGAATACGGCACGGATTCTGATTCTGCTCGTTTGGATCATGCCAATCACAAGATCCAGCTTAAAAAATGCCAAAGTAAGGCAAGTTCCAACCCCCTTCACTATAAAACGATTTGACACTGTGATAAGGAATGTGCCCTAGAAATGCAATCTGTTATCATTGCCAGGTGTGTCACCACACACAATGCAGCACGTGTCCCAGGGCATGCCCAGATGTTCCTACCTTTCGGGGCTTGATCCACAGTGAACCAAAACTTGAAGCGGTCAGGGTGCCTGGCCGCAATCTCCTCCAGCTCATCACGAAGCAGGATGTCCTTCTCTGTCTGCCAGCCATACACACACACACAGACAGACACAGACAGACAAATACACACAGACACGCACGCATGCACACATACGCATTCACACACACACATGCACACACGCGCATTCACACACGCGCATACACACACATACATACAAACGGTCAGATAGGACGGGAAGTCCATTTTAAACAGCTTACAATTTTTCTTATATACAATCCATGTATATAGCAAGATATTTATTGGAGAGGTTGGTTGCAACCACTGCAACCACTGAGTGGCCAACCCAGTTCCCTAACATAATAGGACACTTCCAAAAGTCCAAACTTCCCATAGACATGACTACTGCTATAATCTCTCTTACTAATACCCGATAAAGACCCAACCTCCCCATCAAGTTATCGCCCCCTATCTCTCATCAACAGAAATCTCTAGACTCCATCACCTCAAAATTCTTCTGGAAAAACAAGACACCTAGAATCAAACTAGCCACTTTATAACAATCCAAACCTGAGGAAGTCTGGCAGCATCAAACTTCCTCCATTACTTAATTTACACAACAGTTCGCTATAAACGCTTGCCATCCTGAACGCACGTCAGGACTCGACGCCAACGTTTCTTCCAAGGAGCGCATGTACTCCCGAGTTGAGAATGCTAATTAATAGATGCGCTCTTAAATTAATTGATTAAAATCCAGTTTGCACACATAGGTTTCAGGAGCTCCTAAAATGGGAGCACTTGTAGAGCCCTGCCTGGAGTCAGTTCGCCTGCTCAGGCTGAACGTGAAACTACCGAACAGAACAAAGTCACGTGTCACCTGGTTTGCGAAGAGCAGGCTGCAGCTGGTCAGGTCGGTGGGGTTCTTGACGATGGCCCGGACCAGCTGGAGCATGGGGGTGATACCTGCACGGGCAGAAAGCAAAGCAGCGGATTGCACAAGCTGTTCAGTAATAATCACATCTCTCAGACCCACATTAGAAAATTATGCTTAAACTGCACAATTTTATTTGGGTTGAAATGAAACCTGTAGGATGGTAAGTGTCCAGGAACAATGTTGATTACCACAGCTTTAAATCTCCCACTATATACATTGAGAGCATTGGCTCAGGCGGTAAGAGCAGTCGTCTGGCTCAGGTGGTAAGAGCAGTGGTCTGGCAGTCGGAGGGTTGCCGGTTCGATCCCGCCCTGGGTGTGTCAAAGCGTCCCTGAGCAAGACACCTAACCCCCAAATGATCCGGACAAGTTGGTTGGGGCCTTCCATGACAGCCAATCGGCATTGGTGTGTGTGTGTGTGTGTGTGTGTGTGTGTGTGTGTGTATGAATGAATGGGTGAATGAGAAGCATTAATTGTACAGCGCTTTGATAAAGGTGCTATATAAATGCCAACCATTTATATACAACTCATGGATGCTATTTAAGAAGGAACACCTTGATTGACTGGTTAATACGCATTTGTCAGTTCGTTTGTGCGAGTTCCCAGGGAATGCATGTGCATACCTGTCCCTCCTGCGATGAGACCCAGGGATTTTGCCGTTCTTATCTCTGCTGGGGACTTCTTATCAGGCTGCACCGCGAACTGCCCTGTGAAGGGAGGACAGAGGCCGGACTGAGGGCGACACACCGGGACAGCATCGTGACTTTGGAGTCGTAAGGTCCTGTCTGCGTCCTGAGTGGTTTCAGAGACATTGAGCTTCAAAGATACCTCCAAGTGAATGGGCTCCAAGCAGATACCGCCTTTTAAATTGTGCATTTTTACACACTTTTAAACAATATTTTACACAAATATTTAGTGTCCTATAAACAATGTATCTATGACAGCAACTCATTAGAAGGTCTCTTAGTTTTTTTCCTACATCAATGCACATCAACCACAGTTAAAGCTGAACATGACATTATTTCAGATTATCATCATCATCATCATCATCACTAGCATCATTTTAAAGTGCCATTTTGCCGGGGTGTTCCTTGGGTCTCTAATGTGGTTGCTCAGGGATTACTTGTCAGTTGCTAGGTGGTTGCTAGGTACTTATAATAGCCAATCACAGATATGAGGTGCTATTCCACTATGAAAGGCAACTGGTTTAATGGAAGTACATGAAGAACATAAGCATTGTATATTCTATAGAAGTATAGAAGTTGCTAGGGTATTACTAGTCAGTCGCTAGGTGGTTGCTAGGTTTTCAAAAAAAGCCAATCAGAGCTGAGTCGAGGTGCTACTGCATAATAAAAATCAGCTAGTTTAATGAAAGCATATAGGCATTATACACCAAGTAAGCACTTTATTAGGTCTTTTTTATACTCAAGTGTTCTGCTGCTGTAGCCTATCCAGGATTTATGTGCTGTGTGTTCAGAGATGCTCTTCTACATACCACTGTTGTAACGTGTGGTTATTTGCATTACTGTTATCCACCTTATCCAAAGCGACGTACAAAACCGTGCATATCAAGGTGATACAACAAACATCTGAACACACCAGATAAGGTACAATTCATATAGGATTGGTTGTTAGGATATTATGAACGTATGTCTATTCCACAAGATAGATGGGCTAAGTCTGTAACTACCATACCCAGAATACTACAATTTGCAAAATTACAGTACAGAGAAATACAAATTCAAAAGTCCTAGCTTTAGGATAGTATAGAGGTTATTCTGTTTGGCATAGAAAGTGTTTGCACCCTATGTGACGAAAAGGCATTACATGCTATTTATGACACTTTTATCCAAAGCGACTTACAGTTGATTAGACTAAGCAGAGCACAAAGCCCCCTGCAGCAATATGGGGTTAAGGGCCTTGCTCAAGGGCCAAACAGCTGTGCAGATCTTATCATGGCTACACTGGGGCTACACTTGAACCACCAACCTTCCAGGTCCCATTTATTTACCTTAGCCACTAGGCTACATGCTATGCCCATTGATATCCATCAGTTTTCCGCAAAAACTACTGATGTTGGGTAGTATACCACTGTCATGCAGTCAGTCAAATTTGGGAGAGGGAAACAGAAACAGCAACACCGATGCAGAAATCCCACGCGTAATGATGTGTACCATGGCCCTTGTACTCCATTAGTCCGCCTGGTCCTCTGAAGTCCACCACATCTCCTGCCTGCAGGCTCTCCAGGTACTGGGACATTCTGCCCCCCTCGGGAAACTTGGGGTGGACATTCTTGAAGTAGATCTGCAGGGCAAAGTGGTCTGGTTTCACTGCAATTCTTCAGTGTACTGACAGTGCCAAAGTCATCCCTTGTGCTCAATGTGGTTATGCAGTCTTGTTAGCTCATCAAAAATCTCAGAAGTTCTGGTTTTCCACCCACCCTTCACCTGGGAGTCAAGACAGTCTGGCCAATCAGTAGCACTAATTGCTACTATCAGCTAATTACTTGGGGGGGAAAAACCAGGGCTGGATTTGGATTCGAGGTCAAGATTTGATGATGGCTAACCTAAAGCAAGGGGTTTTTTGGACTTAAAACAAATGGATGAGCGGAGAATGATTAAAGATTCAAATGGAATGAAATCCAAACACCATTTGGCCTTCCATAATTGGATTTTACCTTTACTCTGCCCCTTGGACCTCGTGACTCCACTCCTGGAGGGCCACAGTTTCTGTGGTTTTTGTGGCTTTGTGGTTTTTGTGGCTTTGTGGTTTTTGTGGCTTTGTGGTTTTTGTGGCTTTGTGGCAGCCAAATTAGGTCATGTACGTCGGCCGTTTTGGCAACCAGTGACAAGAACATGAAATATTTATTTGCTGAAACACTAAAAACCAGAGAAGGCCCAGTAGGACTGCAGCTTGAGATCCCAGCTCTGCCACGTTCAGTTATTCAATACTGGAGGATACTGAACACCGTCCAGTTCTGAGACCATGGTAGTACCTTCACAACAATGTCCACAAATCCCTTGTCATCATCGCTGGAGACAGGGGTGTATGGACGCACGACAAGGTTTCCATCGATTCGGGCGGACAGATACACATGTTTACCTGGGGGTAAAAGTGGGTGTTGAAGTTAAACAGGTGACGATGGCCCAGAATTGAAAACAGAAATGTCAACTTTTTCTCAAACAAATGTCTGCAATTAGACCGTTAACAGTATGCAGAGATGTTCTTACAACAAATCCCAAGGTTAGCCAGATGAAATACATGCTAATTGGTTGACAAAAATCATAATAGTACATAAAGCTTCATTCATTCATTCCTAGTGTTCAACAAAAAAGACTTTTGCTGATCTACATAATGCCCTATTAGCAGCAGCAGCAAAAGTTAGCTTCTGAGGAAATGGCAGTTATAGATCCAGGATCCCTTCAGTATATAAACCAATACTGCATTTATAACTGAAGATCTAATAATAGATCATAAAAAGCGGCTTATTTTTAACCCCTGCCCTCACACTGCAACCAGTTTTTCCATCTGAGAATGATTTACTATATATAAACAAGAGTCATGTGACATGCAATTATGAGTAACAATGTGAATTTCCTTTGTACAAGCTCATAAGAAAAGATATGGGTGCAGGAGTATTTCAACACAATGCAAACACAAACGCACCACACCCATAAACATGCGTTGGTAAGCCATACTGAGATACATACCAACAGGGAGGCCTAATATGTGCTTTGGAGAAGGCAGGGCAAAGCGAAATCTACGCGTGTTGTGACTCAGAACCTGAGAGGAGTCAGACAGGAGGTATAAACATTAGCAACAGCACTGTATATTCCACATTTTTCCTCCACAGAGAAACTTTGTGTATGTTAAGCAAGAAAATATACAAAAGCCTCGTCTCCATTCATCATAAAATTCTAGCAGCATACAACATCTAAACTTGTTCTGCTCGTTGGAAAACCTTTAAACAAAGCAACAATAGTGAATGCCAATATGGAAAATACCACAGTCAGAAGGACCTCATTGTTTACATTTGTCAACCATTAGGCCTCCATAAGTCATTCAAATGGCTATTCCCTCAAATTAATTATAATAATTATAATTTGTTACTTAGCTGACGCTTTTTATCCAAAGTGACTTGCAGTTGATTAGACTAAGCAAGGGACAATCCCCCTGCAGCAATGTGGGGTTAAGGGCCTTGCTCAAGGGCCCAACAGCTGTGTGGATCTTATCATGTGGATTGGCCGGGAACAAAATGCTTGGGTTGTTTTTGAAGTTCGGCTACCTCCTTGTCGATGAGCCTCAGCTGGTATTTGACGGTGGGGTCGAGCAGTGTGATTGGGGCGTTCTTCTTCTTCCGCAGAAAAAAGGCTCCCAGGAGCAAGCCCACCGTGGAGAGCGTCACCACCCCTGCTGCCACCAGCACACCTGCAGTCTGGTCAAACAAACTGGACTAGTGCGGTATAATGCCTCGCCATATAGCATTCAACTTGGCTTATCATATTTCATGAAACTCTGACAAATGCTGGCATGGGGATAATAACTTCTACTAGAGCTTACAACGTTTAGGTGCTGCCCACCTCCTTAGGATCCTGTCAGGAACAAGGAAGGCCTCATTTACGGTGTCATACATGTTTATAAAAACTGACTAGACATGTACTACCAGCTCTGCATGCTGTGATAATCAGCACCAACAAACTGCAATAGTAACATTCCAATGAGAAGTTGGATCACTATGTCAGAATGAGTGGGATCGCCACAGTCAGAAGTCCATTCGCCAGGCACATTCCCCTCCTATATTTGGTCAGAGCTAAGCAAGGGGGGCCCGCCAGCCAAACGCTGAGTGACTCATAGATTCTTTTCAGCCGGCCAATTTTGCCCCAGCCCAGTTCGCTTCCTCGAGACCTCGCTTCCTTCTGTTCTCAGCCACCGTGTGGACCCACCCTTCTTGTTTAACCGTGCCTATTGTGTATAATGGTTCACAGTGCCTGCATTCTGTTTGCTGCCTGAACTGACAATTCGGTTAAAATGTATCCATATGGATCTTTCATTGAGCTTTTAAATAAATGCCGTTGGTTACGGAATATTACCCGTGCTACTCCTCGTTAAAATGTAGTTATTTGAACTTATGGCTGGTTGAACGTAGACACAATAGAACCTGGACACACAAATACTTCATGCTGCATTGAAGACCAAACCAAATACAACAATTAATATAACTTTGCAGAATTTCATAGATGCTCCAGGGGAAGCCCACTCCTTCAGCAAACTTCAATTGCATCGCTCAGCGGGCGTGGCGGAGTAACTAAACAAACAGCCAAGAATACGAGAACTAGCGATACAAACAACAAAACTTACAATCAGGAGTTTGTTAAAAAAGCTCAGGGGGTAATCTAGCTAATTGTTGTTTCAGACCTGTCTAGGGATGCTGAAGGTCCTGGTGTATGCTGTATCATGCCAAATGCAAACATTAGTGAGGACACCGATTTGACACTTACCTTAAGATATTAGGCTCATGAAAGTTAGTCATTTAGCTTACTTGGCTGCACAAGTCAGCTAGCCATAATATTAAAAATTCATGAGATGCGATTGCTCAAAGAATCTGTTTGAGCCGCAATGCGCACACTACCTAGCAAGCAAATAAATAGCCTACGACAGTTACCAGGGTTGCTATTAAGTCGGTGACGTTTGCCATAATAAACTGCCTGAAGTTGCTAGTTGCAATTTCTAACGAGTCAAGTGAAATTGGTGAGTGGTGGATAGCTTATTGGATGACTGTGTCCAGTTTTAACTCAATTCGGCTAACGTTGTCGCAACTGCATTTCAGCTCAAGTGCTAATGCCCAAAAATCCATATTTTATCTCAGTTAGATCATTTGTAAACTCACCACAGCGTATCCCATTATCAGCGCGATGTGTGGTATAGAAGTCACTTCAGCAAGATTGAAGCGAGTGGCTGCAGCCTGCCGTCAATACCACTTTTAGAGGGCCGAACATTTCCTCCCCGAGATTATTTACCTTTCTCTTTGGTGACGATGCAACAAAGATCCGGTCAGTATCAATAGGCAAAGAGTTTATAGAGTTCCTGTTTATGGGTTTTTAAACAACCTAAGAAAACACAAGAAAGGCACGAAAAAGCATGCCGAATTTGTGTGTGACGAAGGATCATTTTAGATCTTGAGCTATACACCTTTCTGCTACAGACCTGCCTAATAGGTGCTTCTCATGTTTAGTGGAATTATTAACCCCTTAAGCAATAGTATGTAAGAAATATCCACGTATGGCATGAATAATAATGTTAATATTGTGCTTATTGTGCAATATGGTAAATGGTTGGCATTTATATAGCACCTTTATCCAAAGCGCTGTACAATTGATGCTTCTCATTCACCCATTCATACACACACTCACACACTCACACACTCACACACACACCGACGGTGATTGGCTGCCATGCAAGGCACCAACCGGCTTGTCAAGAGCATTTGGGGGTTAGGTGTCTTGCTCAGGGACACTTAGACACAGCCTGGGCGGGGAATCGAACCAGCAACCCTCCGACTGCCAGACAACTGCTCTTACTGCCTGAGCCATGTTGCCCCTATTGCAAACGATTACATTAAAATGGTAATGAAATTATATGAATTAATAATTTGCTTTGTCTTTGTCTTGAATTCTTCACTATCAAATTCTTAGTTAATTTTAGTGACCACGTGTCCATACGTTCATCAGTTAGGAGCCCATTGACTCAAATCAATTCCATAATTTGATTTAATTCTGTTACCTGCTTTATGCAATTTTTTCCAATATTACATTATTGGCATTTGGCAGACGCTCCCATCCAGAGCGACGTACAGTTAGACAATCCTCCCCTGGAGCAATGCAGGGTTAAGGGCCTTGCTCAAGGGCCCAACGGCTGTGCGGATCTTATTGTGGCTACAACGGGAATAGAACCAGTGACCTTGCGTGTTCCAGTCATTTACCTTAACCACTATGCTACAGGCCACCCCAATATATCATAATAAGCAAAACATGAGTGTCAGACTGTTATTGTTCATGGAATGTTTAGCTACTTGTGATATAATGTGGCTTAAGAGGGTAAATAATCTATCTAGATAAGAAACAAGCATACATTACATTGCATTACATTAATGGCATTTGGCAAACGCTCTTATCCAGAGCGACGTACAACAAAGTGCAAAGTGCATAACCATAACCAGGGAATAGACAGGACTAGGGGTTGGGAACTACTTTTCTATGATGTATGCATCCTAAACCACTGCACTCAAGGAAATGTGTATCAGTACGACAGTGTGAATGCTATGACATTAATCTTTTCATGACCAGTCTGAAAACATAAGTTGCCACAAACCCTCAAATGGCCTATACCAGTTATTTGAACTATTTACAGAAAAAATGATTGTAAAATATGTTGTGCAATAAAAAACTTGTCAAAATATATCAAAAATATCCTTCAATGCACATCAAAAACTGTCAGAGCCAGTTGATAGCATACCAAAACTGAAGTGTTAATACTCCCAAAATATATCCCTTTAAGACAGGGCTGCCCAACCCTGTTCCGGATCTACGGTTCTGTAGGTTTTCATTTGAACCCTAAAAAATGCAGCGTTACATTCAGAATTGCTGGTTGAAGGTACATTTAATGATGTAGGCATCTGAGGCTTCAGTGAATACTGCAAATATGTCATGCTGATTGGGAAAAAAATTATATTTTTGCAAGCCAAAATATGTGCCAGTCATTCACTCAACAGAATAATGAACATGCCTAAAAGCTACTGAGCTTGGTAGACAGAATTAGGCCTATCTGTAACTTTGTTTCAATCTCTTGAATGTCCTTACAATAATTATGAAAATTGATGTAGTGCATTGCAAATGCGTGTAATGCGCAGTCAGCAGTTTAATGGAGTGATGTATGACTGACATTTGAGCATCAATTGGCCTATGGAGAAAATAACAGTGTAATGGAAGAACATTCCTTAAACTACAGGACAGCAGTTTTAGAAACAAGGAGAATAACAGCATACAGCATATTTGTTTTCATTGCAGCAAAATATGTAGTGTAAAAATATTAGTCTGTTGCAGATGCATGGAAAAAGACAGGAAGTAGGCGATATAATGAATTGTTTTGAGTTGCAAACTTTGATTTGTCCTGTCGGAACAGCCCTTGGTTGCTTGTACAACCTGGTCAGGACCAGGTTTATGTAGTCAACAACTTTAGTATCCTATAGGTCACAAGTGGGCAGTTCCGGTCCTGGAGTGCAGGTTTTTGTGTCCACCAGTTACCCAGGCTAAATGAGCTCATTGGCTGTATACACCAACACCCTGCACTCATATCACAGTAAAACATTTCATATAGGAAAACAAGTATTTGGCTGTCATTCATGTGCTTATCAAGAAATTTAGCTAAAACGTCAGATGGCGTAAATGCAAGAGCTAATTAAAGACCAGAAGTTCGCATGAAGACCAGAAATGGATACAGCCCTTGTTACCCACATCTGCTATATATATATCTCAAACTCAGTGCCATGACAGCCGTGTGCATGCTGGTGTTTATGCCAGCCTCAGATCTTGATTATATAATTAGTTCAATTATTTGGACAGCAGGTTTGCACACATCTTTTAGGTAGGTTTCCGCACATTACATTACATTATTGGCATTTGGCAGACGCTCTAATCCAGAGCAACATACAGTTGATTAGACTAAGCAGGAGACAAGCCGCCCCAGGAGCAATGCAGGGTTAAGGGCCTTGCTCAAGGGCCCAACGGCTGTGCAGATCTTATTGTGGCTAGACTGGGATTAGAACCACCGACCTTGCGTGTCCCAGTAATTTACCTTAACCACTACGCTACAAGCCACACCTATAGTCAAATTTGTCATTTGTGTTGTCCAACTGGTACATTCTGTGCTTTAATGCAATTAAAAGCAATGGCTGAGATTTGAATAAATTAGCTGCATTAATGGTTCGGAATTAAAACCTGCTTAAAGTCTTTTGTTGCAGTGAGTTTGAGAACACTGCTATAGGCGATATTTAAAGCAGTGTAATTGGGATTAAGGCAGGTTGGTCATGATCTACATCTAGGAAAAATGTATCCAAAATCCCTGTGCTCATCTCATTGAAGGCAGGTTGCCATCGACCCGCTTCAGCAGGGGTGCATAACTCTGGTCCTGGACGGCAAGCTGGTTTTTGGTTCCAGCCCCTTACTTCAAGGTATTTGACTGCTCTATGAATGTTGATTCGCTCCTGTACCGGAGCGCAGTACAATTATCAGGATACACTTGCAGTCTGTAGCTGGTGTATATACTACAATTGTCTAAAGACATTTAGCTGTGGAGCAGAACACACCATTTCAATTCCAGTAGAAACTTAATACGCTACTGTAGTCACAGTTGTTTAAAGTATAGTTTCATCCAGACCACATTGGAGTCAAGCACATCCTAAATTTAATTTGTTAAGTTAATGGGCACACTGCTTTAGGCCATTGAATGGCAATGCCCTTCCTAACCCACAACCTGCTGTAGGCCTGTTAAATCCTGTGTTACCACACCAAAGAGCCCATCAGAATAGTAACTTACCATACCATCTGCCTTCCCCTGCACCAGTTAGTTGACAAGTTAGGGTTAGCTAAACTGATATAGCTCTTATTCACAACTTTTGCATTTAGCCAATTCTGAGAAGGCATTTACCCATTCTCTTGAAGTTAAGTCTGCAAAATATACCAAACCAGGAGAGAATTGGTTTCCACACCCTGCTAGGAAGAAACTTTGATCATCATACAGTAGTTGTGGATGACCATAGCTTAGTGATGTGCAAAACAGTTGATGCTTGTGCAGACTGAGCACCTCACATACCACTACATTGAATAGCCAGTTCCAGCAACCCAATTGATAGAACATGCAGGAGTCAATACACCTACGGTACAGAATTAAATTAAATCGCCACACAATGCACCATTGAACGACATTTGAAAGGGATTTATTTGGAGATCTGTAGTCGAGCCAGGAACATCTCATTAGCAGGCAATTGTCCAGCTCCAAAAAACACAAGGGTTTAAGCGACCCACCTGCCCACCATGACCAATATTCCTAGTCGCTGGTTGAATCGGCACTGAAATAGTCAGCTCCTGACATCCTCATTTTTAGAGCCATAATGTCGCCAAACCACGGGCGTTCCTTGTTCTCTGGGATTTCATGGCCCGTTTCGGTTCTAGGACCCGCATCGTATTTGGCTGGCTCGTCGTTCTTACGCTCGATGAGGTCAGTGTAGTCTTCCCCGCGTCCGAGCGCACGACCGTAGTCTTCACCCGCCGGACGTTCCGCCTCGAGTCTCCCGTCAAATTCGCCAAACCAGCGCTGCTCCTCTTCCTCGTGTTCCGGGAGCCCACTGCCTTCGGAGAAGAGTTCAACACCACCAGGTATGAATCTGAAACTGCCTACAGCGACATCACCTTCTACGGAGTCCACACCATCGAACTCTGCGTTTCCGTAATCAAAATCATTAGTTCCCTCATCCACTGGTTCAGGGAACGCGAACTGGCTCTCGTCCTCGAGGAGTTCACGGTCACCGAGTGCAGGACTATCCTTATTGAACAGTTGACCAGCAGCAATGCCACCAGCACGTCGAATGGGGTCTCGACGTTCAGTAGTCGTTTGGAAAGGCCCTGCTTGAGCAAGACCAAGTAGCAGCGAATAAAAAATAAATCTCACCATCTTGAATTTTTCCTGCTCGAAAGTACCGTTCGTAGTAAAAATTCAGCTCCATGAGCCCCTTCCACAGGTGGCCGATTTAAATTCACTGATTGGTGAAAAGAACCAATCGCTGGGCTCCTCAGCAAGACGTTTGCACGTGTAAATAAAATTGGTTGCCTATTCCGCAGTTTCGCTCGACTTTTGGCACCCTCATTCAGTATACCTGCGTGTTCTCATTTCGCGACTTTCAACCCATTTCTATTACTTCTATTTTAATTCCAACCAAATCTTAGCGATTTAAGAGAATAGAGAATAAAATAGTAGCCTATACACGCGCATTTATCTGTCATTGAAAAAAAGGTTAGTCTTTCACGTTCGATCTGGTCGATTTTCGTGGCTGACTGAGATCGTTTAACCCTTGTGCGGCGGACATATTTCTGTTACTCAGGACCTTTTCGCGGGTCTGGTGGACCCATACCATTATTGGGGTCTTAAAACAATACAGTCATAACAATTTATGTAAAAATACTTCACAGATGTTGACCTTATCTTAATTACAAGCAATATAGACCATAACATATAGGTAAAGGTACACAGCAAACCTTATACTTATAAAACATATAAACCTCATACTTACAACCTTCGGGTCCAGTGGACCTGAATAGCCTGTATGTAATGTAAATGTGTAGGGCGGTGCACAGTGTGTACTCAATGAAAATGAGTTAATTTACATGTTCTTCGCAGAAAATGAGCCAAGGGTTATGAGTCAAAGGTTGAAAAAAATATTTGTTGTATCATTTTTATTTTAGTAAACATTGAAAACGGGTCCCACAGACCCAAACCTCTTTAGAGGGTTAAGTAGCTTAAGCCTACTTGTTGAGCAAAGCTTCATTGTGTATTTCTTATTCACCTCGATCGATCAAAATCATGTTCCCAGCAATTGTTGCTGTGTTTCCAGTGTGGGGGCGGCCAAGCATTGCTATTGACTGGCAGTTGCCACCCAGCTCATTTGCATAGCTCATAACTCAAAAACCATAAATTGTTACCAAATGAAAGGGGGTATACATTTGTTAGCTGGACCCATATGTTTAATATTCTACAGTATTTTTGGTGAAATCATGTTCCCAGCAATTGTTGTTGTGTTTCCAGTGTGGGGGCGGCCAAGTATTGCTATTGACTGGCAGTTGCCACCCAGCTCATTTGCATAGCTCATAACTCAAAAACTATAAATTGTTACCAAATGAAAGGGGGTATACATTTGTTAGCTGGACCCATATCTTTAATATTCTACGGTATTTTCTGTGAAATCATGTTCCCAGCAATTGTTGTTGTGTTTCCAGTGTTCCAATGGCCAAGCATTGCTATGGAGTCAGTGTCAGTTGTCACTCAGCTCATTTGCATAGCTGATACCAAAAAAACTATTAATTGTTACCCAATGAAAGTGGGAATACATTTATTAGTTGGACCTATACATTTAAGATTGTATTGTATTTTCTGTGAAATCATGTTCCCAGCAATTGTTTCTGCGTGTCAGGTGCAGGGTGGGCATTCATTGCTGTAGACTGTCAATTCACAAGCTGCTCATTATTGACCTATATACCCAGGGATGAACCCAAACCATGAAACTTTACAATGAAATTAAAGTCAAATCAATTTATTTGCACATTTCACACTATATTTGTCAGTACATGCTTTAGAGCAGTGCTTCGCAACCAGGAACTGATTTATTTAATTAAGGGCATTTTTGGTGGTATGATTGGATCAGTTATTCAATTAGTTGAGCAAGCCCCAGCCTTTTCCCCCACAAAAACATGCCTAGGGCAACAGTGGCAAGGAAAAACTTCCAAGGTGGAGAAGGAAGAAACAAACCTTTGGAGGAACCAGACTTTAGTGGAGGGGCCCATCCTCCTCTGGCTGGCTTAGGGGTGACAATGATGGTCAGATCAGACAATTAACAATGAATTCTGAATAATTTGGTTGTGTGATGGGTTTGGCAGGGTGCAGATGAAGGAGGTGGCGGTCCTGGGGCAGTATGTTGGGGGTGGCTCAGTGCTGTAGCATGGTTGTGATGAAGACAAGGGAAAAAAATGACAATACTGCAGTGGGAAGTAAGTAGGGACACAGATGGGACTTGTAGGGAACAAACCGAGGCCTTAATTGTAAGGAGGATTTACTGTTGGGCTAATTCTAGTGAGTATTTAATTTTGTAAGTCATCTAGGACAACCTTTTGCATTTTACTTGGACAGCAACTTAACTGATTACTATCAAGTATTATACTTTTCGAAAACAGACAAACGTAAAGTCCACAGCTGCTCCCATCTAACTGACCTGGAAAGGAAGGACATTGGTGAGCATCAAAGCATCAAAAACTGGAGGTAGTTTTCCTGTAATGCCAAAATACTGTAAAGATAAATAGAGTGAGAGACGGTCAAGAACTGCTAATAAAGATGAGTTGTGGTGCTTCAGTGAATCCATTAATATTGCTTTTAAAAATATTTTTCCCTCTAATATCCTGCAATGTTCTATTCTAATATGAATCATGGTCCAATGTAACGAATGTAAATTTACTGGACCAAGGACAAATTTAAATCTCCACCAATCTCTTTTTAAATTTGGTAAATTTGGCAAGACCTCAATTGTCTCGCAGTACAAACTATACAGTTCCTGGCTAACAAATGTAGAGGGGACTGCAAGAATTCTTTTTTCGGGTACTGTTCTGATTAAAAATGACAGGTATGTGTCTATAATGGAATCATTTAGCCAATTGTTTCCTTTAAGAATCGCTAGATGATGCGATTCTAAGTTAATGGGTAAATTTATTTTTGAGCTAATACATGTATTTTGGTTAGGAGATTTGGACATGCATCGAGCAGAACACGAGTGAGCAACTTCTACTTTACAATGCTCTACTTGCTCTTTTGAAGATATGCAGTCAAATACGCATATTAAGAATTTAGACTTTAGAATTATTTTTTGTATTAAATCAAAAGTGTACTCCGTTTTTTTCCAAAAACCCACAGTGTCGTTTCCAGGTATTGTCATTTTTAAATATAATCACCTGTGGGTAATAATGTAATCCACTTAGTACAGCTACCAATGTATATTTTTGCTCTTTAAATACAGATCTAAGGCTAACATTTTGATGTACCTCAAGTGGTACTGAATTACATGCCACGATAAGCGTTTTTGGAAGATGAACAATTGCTCTGTGTAGGTCAACTTCCACGAAACTTCACGTTTTACTACAGCCAGAGAGACCCGCCCCCTAACGGGCAACACCATTCATAAGCAGGGTCCTGAAATCAGTAAATTAATGTGAAACTGGAAATGTAACGCAGGATAATTTGATTCTGTCTTGATAAACATTCCTCGACAGGTCTGTATTACTACTGTATTACATTGAGAATATAATCATATTTTTATTGTTGAGGCTATCACTTGGATCTATAGGTATACTTATGAATAAGAAAGTCCTCCAAACCCCATAATGTGACTTCTACTGACAGAAATGTTGTCCTGAACAGTGCATTGTGTGCATATGAAGGGAATTGCTTATGGCGGTACCAGGCAATAAATAAAGGAGATGTAGGTTGCAGTTGTGTGTTCGACGTGCAGAGTGCACTCAGCAAATTGGTGAAACAACTTGACTTATTTTGTATGCCTAGGGTACAAGAGCAAAATACCAAATGATTAATTCTTAGAGCATTTATATAGATTTGGACATTTTAACCACTTCTCGTTATGTTGTAATTGCAAAATCAATAAGTAAATGATTGAGGTGATTAAAAATACAACACCGCAAGTTGGCATGACAAGTGTCTTGCATCACTTTAGCCATTTCTCACATCTCTGTGATGCCCATCTCTGCAGTTATTAAGCCGCAAAGTAGAACAGTGCTAAAGTGCACTTGGGTTGGCAGACTGGGCATCAGCGCGAAAAGCCTCTAGCAGTTTAGTAGATTTTAGCCGATTTTGTGATAAGTGGCAGGTTGTTTCTACATAAAAAAAACATTGATTTAGGATTTGAAATTCAATGAAGAGTCTTTTATCACGGGAGGTCCAGTGAGGATTGGCCATATGGAGCATAAATAATATGAACACAACATTAACAAGGGGTTAATAACTAAAGTATCTTGAATCAGAATCAGAAGAATCAGAATCAGAATCACTTTAATCGCCATGTAGTTTTTACGTACAAGGAATTTGCTGTGGTATGTGGGCGCATGCAGACAACATAAAGAATAATACCAAAAATAGAAACATACAGTGGGGCAAAAAAGTATTTAGTCAGCCACCAATTGTGCAAGTTCTCCCACTTAAAAAGATGAGAGGCCTGTAATTTTCATCATAGGTATACCTCAACTATGAGAGACAAAATGAGAAAAACAAAAAATCCAGAAAATCACATTGTCTGATTTTTAAAGAATTTATTTGCAAATTATGGTGGAAAATAAGTATTTGGTCAATAACAAAAGTTCATCTCAATACTTTGTTATATACCCTTTGTTGGCAATGACAGAGGTCAAACGTTTTCTTTAAGTCTTCACAAGGTTTTCACACACTGTTGCTGGTATTTTGACCCATTCCTCCATGCAGATCTCCTCTAGAGCAGTGATGTTTTGGGGCTGTCGCTGGGCAACACAGACTTTCAACTCCCTCCAAAGATTTTCTATGGGGTTGAGATCTGGAGACTGGCTAGACTTGTTTGGGATCATTGTCATGCTGAAAGACCCAGCCACGTTTCATCTTCAATGCCCTTGCTGATGGAAGGAGGTTTTCACTCAAAATCTCACGATACATGGCCCCATTCATTCATTCCTTTACACGGATCAGTCGTCCTGGTCCCTTTGCAGAAAAACAGCCCCAAAGCATGATGTTTCCACCCCCATGCTTCACAGTAGGTATGGTGTTCTTTGGATGCAACTCAGCATTCTTTCTCCTCCAAACACGACAAGTTCAGTTTTTACCAAAAAGTTCTATTTTGGTTTCATCTGACCATATGACAAATGCTCTCTAGCAAACTTCAGATGGGCCTGGACATGTACTGGCTTAAGCAGAGGGACACGTCTGGCACTGCAGGATTTGTCCCTGGCGGCGTAGTGTGTTACTGATGGTAGCCTTTGTTACTTTGGTCCCAGCTCTCTGCAGGTCATTCACTAGGTCCCCCCGTGTGGTTCTGGGATTTTTGCTCACCGTTCTTGTGATCATTTTGACCCCACGGGGTGAGATCTTGCGTGGAGCCCCAGATCGAGGGAGATTATCAGTGGTCTTGTATGTCTTCCATTTTCTAATAATTGCTCCCACAGTTGATTTCTTCACACCAAGCTGCTTACCTATTGCAGATTCAGGCTTCCCAGCTTGGTGCAGGTCTACAATTTTGTTTCTGGTGTCCTTTGACAGCTCTTTGGTCTTGGCCATTGTGGAGTTTGGAGTATGACTGTTTGAGGTTGTGGACAGGTGTCTTTTATACTGATAACGAGTTCAAACAGGTGCCATTAATACAGGTAACAAGTGGAGGACAGAGGAGCCTCTTCAAGAAGAAGTTACAGGTCTGTGAGAGCCAGAAATCTTGCTTGTTTGTAGGTGACCAAAAACGTATTTTACCGAGGAATTTACCAATTAATTCATTAAAAATCCTACAATGTGATTTCCTGGATTCTTTCCCCCCATTCTGTCTCTCATAGTTGAAGTGTACCTATGATGAAAATTACAGGCCTCTCTCATATTTTTAAGTGGGAGAGCTTGCACAATTGGTGGCTGACTAAATACTTTTTTGCCCCACTGTAGATATAAAATAAGGTGGAATGTAATGTAGAATATAAATAAAAATAAATAAAAAATAAAAAATATTTGCAATACAACATGATGCTGAAGCGGGTTATGTGAAGTATTATTAAAGTGCAAAATATAAAATATAAAGTCTATGGGGGCGGGATAAGAGTCTGTGACAATGGGGGGTCCCGGGCCTAGTTGACATTAATCACAGGGAGACAGTGTGTTGATGTAAAGTGTCTGTAACGTGTCTGTAACGGTTGTAACGGTTCTGTGACAGTGGGGGGTCCCCCGGGCCTTGTTGATGAGGCCAGCTGCAGATGGGTAGAAACTGTTAATGTGGCGAGAGGTTTTGGTCCTGATGGGCCGCAGCCTCCTGCCAGAGGGAAGTGTTTCTAACAGTCTGTGTCCGGGGTGAGAGGGGTCGGCCACAATCCTTCCTGGAGGCGTACAGGTCCTGAAGAGATGGCAGATTGCAGCCAATCACCTTCTCTGCAGAGCTGATGATACGCTGCAGTCTGCCCTTGTCCTTGGCAGTGGCAGCAGCATACCAGATGGTGATGGAGGAGGTGAGGATGGACTCACCAGGTGGAGGGGAAAGGGCTATGTGTCTATATACACTGATATCTGAGTATATCAACCAGTTAAATGAGTACCAGTGCCAGACCTGGTTAATAAAATTCCCAGTCCGTGACTAAAACAATACATTCAAGTTACTTATATGATAACTTTGTACTGCATCTTCATTGTACGTCGCTCTGGATAAGAGCGTATGCTAAATGCCATGTAATGTAATGTACATTTCTGTTTAAATTTGCGAACTGGAAATTCGCAATTTCACGTTCATCCATGCATGAGATAATTTCAAATATAGATATCTATAGATATAGATAAAGATTATCTTTCCACGCATACTCTTCCAAATGAAAGACGAAACGAAAGTAAAAAGACGAGGCAAAAAGGGCAAAGGCAAAATTGAAACAGAAACCTTAAATTATCCTTTATTTCCCAGATTACAGGTACATCATAATTTGGAATATGCTAATTGGTGAAACTGATATTAAGCTTCTTTTTTTTTTTTACTGTGTGTGCCATACAGTTCCCAGGCTTTCCCCCCTAGTTTGCATATATTTGTGTGTGTGTGTGCGTGTATCCTTGCATCCATACGATCAAAGCAATTGATTATTTTAAGTCAATGGTTAACCTAGCGACGCATAAATTGAACTCATAACGACACTGAAACTACCAGCTGTGTTATACCATGCAATAAAATGCCGAAATGTATTGAAGCGTTATCATTTTCCATTTTAGTCACGGGACTCTGGGGGTTTTAGCCACATATCCTAACTTAAAACAATAAAATAATTAGGCTACCGGTTCCTTTAGCTTTCAATGTGGACGGCCCAGCTACATTTTAAGTTTCGTTTCACAGCAGGGAGCCGCATTTCCGCGGAATGGATGATGATAGCGTTTTGCATGATCATTGGTACTTCCTGTGCCTATCGTACTATAAATTTAAAGTGGGCGAGTATTCAGATTCATTATTATCTGTCCTTGAAAGTGTTCTTTACGCAAGGTTTTCTTTATTAGCGACATCATGCGCCAAAAACTTAAAGAAATTCGGGAGATTGGACTGGACTTCGTAGAGTTCTTAGGAGAGACACATAGAAAATCTATAACCGATAAAGCCCAACTTCGAGATATATACAACTCAGAATTCAGAAACAGGTAGGCTATTATTATTATTATTATTATTATTATTATTATTATTAGCTCAGATGGCACAGACAATTCAGTCTGTTGTAAATTTTCTGATTCTTTTGTAGGGACGGAGGCAAAGACCCGAACTTCTCAACACTTGTATATGCTTTGGCGAGGTCCAATAAAGCCTGTGTATGTTCGGGGACGATACGCTTCAATCCTAAGGTACAATTGAATATTGGGATGTGATCGAAATTTATTAGCCTTAGGTCTACATTCTGCATGGATTATCCTACGGATCGATTACTTTGCACCTACCTGTTGAAAAAGAGATGTGTTAAAATAGAGAATGCCTACTTTTTAAAAATAGAATAGCATATGTTACTACCATGTGTATATTCACAAATCATGTTAAATTGTAGAATAATAATTTTTTTCTAATCATTGTGTAAGAAAAACAAAAACAAAAACCTTACAATTACAAGAGTGCAGTTATATAATTACTGTACGTTGTTTGGGGCAATCAGTGTACCAGCAGAGGCTCACGGTTTCTCAGCGTTTTTCTCGACAGTTTCTTGTCTATTCTAATAATTGCGGAAATGGTTTAACTTCGGAAAAAAATCTTAAACGTTGAAGAAAAAAGTTTTTAGCTTGTTAGGGCACCATGGCAACGATGAAAAGGATAAATAAATGGAAATAAAATACGTCGATATCAACTTTCATCACATCAACTTCTTGCCCGATTTTTCTATTTTGATTTTTAAAAAGAAAAAACTTCTCACACCTGTTTTTTTAAAATAATAAGGCCTGCTTCTGCCCCAGAACAGTTCACGATTTTGCCATATTAAGTATTCAGTATTCGCCGATGTCAGACCCCATTTTGTGCCTTTTTTTACACTTATTAATTAATTAATGATTCATATGGATGTATATGTTATTTCTACTTTCACAATTTCTAGTACGCATGGTAATACAAATTCAACATTTATTCTTCAGGCTTAGAAAAAATTAATATTTTTAATATGATATCCCATCAGTTGCGTCTGACATTCAAGGAGACACTTTCACCTAAATGCATGTGTACTAGTTTTTGTTTCAGGAGGTCGAATGCATTTCAGTTCTGTCAATTTTGATATTAATTGGAGAGAAAAAAATCCCATAAAACATTATGAGTACATTTAAATTCTAATTAATTTCCGGAATGAACTGAATTGAAGTGGAATTTATCCAGGCAAAAAGCAAAAAATGACCACAGTTCAAATTTATAATATATAAAATGTGTTTATTTACAAACCAGGTTGTTTGCAAGTATGTTTAGACAAAGAAGGCAAAGGCTTTGCTACTATACTGGTCAAACCTAGATCAATCTCAATAAGTCAGCACAGCTAATAATAGGCCCCACAATTAGTCACACATGGGAATATTCCAGTTACTGGCTAGACACATCATCCACAATAATCTAACAGTCATGCAATGTAACACACACGCACACACACATCCTGTTTCTGCACAGCGGAGGCTACTGCTTCACACCCTTGAACCTGCTCTTACAATTTACAGTTTTTAATTTGGGCAAACTTTCCTTTGAGCAAGGAAGGCAAATAATTTATGGAAGTATTGTTTCGGAAAGCATGACTCATAAAGGATCCACCTTTCTCCATCTGCCACGCATTTTCCAACTCTTTAACTGACGTGGTCTGAACTGACGTTTGAAGAAGCAAGAACATGCCATTTGCTTAATCCATGTTTTCTCGATTTATTTTCCTTGCCTCTTTTTCTAGCCTCTCCCGATGGGTGGAGCTAGGAGTAGAAAAAAGAGCGAGACAAAGAAAAAAGAGGAGAAATTGGAATTGGAGTGAGCCCAGGTACTCTTACTCTTACTCAGTGCTGTCTCGGTCTCTGGCAGGTGCGAGTGGTCTATGAGGACCAGTGGAGGACCTCCCAACAGCGTGCTGAGCCCCCCGGCAGTGTACCCGGGGGTGCCTCTCCTGCCCCCTCTGCCGGTGCAGCGCCAGTCGCTCTGTCGAGCTCGGAGACTGGGGTGAGAGCCAGGAGGCGTCTGGCCCACCAGGTCCTGGAGTCCCTGAGACTGAAGCGGTGAGAGTCTCTCCGACCGGGGCATCCCGGAGACCTCAGCAGACCTGGGAATCATACGGTTCTGTCTGCGTTCTGAGGAGTCGTCAGATGTTGAGCTTCAAAGCTTTCGCGTCCTAACTCAGCAAAGCCGAAAAGCGGGGCAGTTCTTCGCAGGTCAAAATGACAGATGCCCTGAAAGTACTCTGAATGTACAGTATCAAAACCCTATCCTCTAGCCCGCTCGATAAGCAAGATATTTACGTCACTAAAGCTTGTTTGTCAAAATTGTCAGTTAGAACCATATAATTCTAAGGCCTCGTCATCACTGGTTTCTTTGAGGGTTGGGTAAACCGCGGTCTGACTGTAAAACAAAAACCATAATGCTCATTCTTTGACTTGCAATGGCCAGAGAGTGAGGTTTCCTAAACCTGTTAAAATATGGAGCTGCAATGAGCTGTATATCAATGACTTGCTTGAACACACCTCATGTGAAGTCATCACACGGTTTTGCTCTTGTAATAGAAATACTACATACTACTAATCATTTTCAGGTAACCACTGTGTATTAATGAAGTGGTCAATCATTCATTTATATTCAATTTTTATCCATTCACATCATTTATATTTGTTTGTTTGTGTGTATCAATATATTTCATATATTTACTGTTAAAGTTGTTTACTTGCAGAATATGTATTGGAAAGCTTGATGTGATGGAAAAGTAACTAACTAGCGTCAATTGATCACTTTGTGTTTGTGCTCTCCTGATTAATTAAAGACATTATGTATGTGTCTGTTGCACCATTGAGCCATGAGGAACTTTAAAAAACCTTGCCTACAGATAAGAGAGACAGACCTGGGGGAGTTCGGCCGTGTGTTTATGAATGGGCATGCACAGACATCCCCCAGACTAACTCATTAAAACAGATTTAACTTATCAGCTCCAAGATTGCAACTGCCTTGTGTGTCTTCACAAACACAAAGCCCCCCCTAACACCTCTGCTGGCTCAGAGATGGGGAATTCCCTGAAGGTCACAGCTGAGCTATAAGAAAGCTGTTTCTCAAATATGATTTTGAGCCTTAGAGCACACCTGAACCTCTCCTCTTAAGCTTAAAGAGTGTTCTCTCTCATTCATATTTTACTCCGACGACTTTCTCTTTGGCAGCACGGATGGTGCAGTGGGTAGCACTACTGCCTCACAGCAAGGAGGTCCTGGGTTCGAATCCCTGTCGGCCGGGGCCTCTCTGTGCGGAGTTTGCATGTTCTCCCCGTGTTTGCGTGGGTTTCCTCCGGGTACTCCAATTTCCTCCCACAGTCCAAAGACATGCAGGTTAGGCTGATTGGAGAGTCTAAATTGCCCGTAGGTATGAGTGTGTGAGTGTGTGAGTGTATGGTGTGTGCCCTGCGATGGACTGGCGACCTGTCCAGGGTGTATTCCTGCCTTTCGCCCAATGTATGCTGGGATAGGCTCCAGCCCCCCTGTGACCCTGTTCAGGATAAGCGGGTTCAGATAATGGATGGATGGATGGATGGATGGATGGACTTTCTCTTTGTATTATATGACACTCTCCACAGTCAGCCACAACTATTGCTTAAAATCACAAGTGCCTATGGGAGTTTTGTCCATCTGTGGTTTCATGAATCTTCTCTGTCCCCCATCACTTATGGCTTGCCCATAATGTGATATAAAATGGGAGCACTATCTGTATATTAGAAGCACTGTGTGACTGCTGTAAGCTATTTCATATTTCTCCAAGCTCAATACCAAACTTGCGCTTTTACCAAATTAAAGATTGCACTTGTAAATTTCTGTAGCACAGTTGTTTTTGTCCCTTACACAAGTTCAGCTATTTCAGTTATATAACAATTAAACCTGAGCCTTTGCTGGGTGTCCATGGCACGAGAAACGAGGAGGTCGACGATGAACGATGATCTGACCATCTTTCCCCTCCGTCCCCAGGTCCGTCTTCATCTCCGACAAGTGTGGGATCACGATCACCTCCGATCACGACGGGCGGGGAGACGCAGAGGCGGGCAAGACCAAGTTTGACGTGGAGCGATCCAGGGAGGCCTACATGGTGACGCTGTGCATCGAAAACACCGGCTCGGATCCGGTCTACTTCTGCTACTACGCAGCCCTCCATTGGCTGCGCTGCTACAGCCTTCATGACGAAGAGAGAGTCACGCGGGCTAATCCGCTCCTCCTCACCCCCGGTGAGAAAAGCGCAATTACTGTAAGAAACAGAAAGCCTAGTTTGTTATTGCTGTGTAATACGCTCACTGAGCACTTTATTCTGAACATTTCTACTTTATTACACCTACTTATTCATGCGATTATCTAAACAGCCAATCGTGTGGCAGCAAAGCACTGCATACAGTCGTGTAAAAATGTGTCAGGAGCTTCAGTTAATGTTCACATCAACCATCAGAAAGGGGAAAAATGTGATCTTAGTGACTCGGAATGATTGTTGGTGGCAGACAGGGTGGTTTGAGTATCTCAGAAACTGCTTATCTCCTGGGATTGTCACGCATACTATTCTCTAGAGTTTGCAAAGGATGGTGAAAAAAATAAAAAATAAAATAGAATCGAGTGAGCGTGAATTCTGCAGACAGAAACGCCTTGTTAATGACAGACATCAGAGGAGAATGGCCAGACTGGTCAAAGCTGACAGGAAGGTGACAGTAACGCTAATAACCACAAGATGTGATTTGGAACATTGTCAAATAATGCTTGGATAACATGAATCATCAGTCCATGCCAACTCAGTTGTACATTGCCATTAAAGCTGGGGGATATACGAAATACCAAGAAATTCTGAAATTTTTGTAAATTCTGTATAACTTTTCACTCAAATTGTTATGTAAAATAGAAGCATTTCCACTACAGGTCTCAGACTTTTGAACCCCACTGTATATGAAGTTGTAGTTATATAAATGTATTTGGTGTCTGGTAAGTGCATACATGTAACTGTAGACCAGCTTTATGACCAGCTTGGCCATGCTGGTAGACCAGCTCATACCCAGCTAGACCAGCTTTATGACCAGCTCATACCCAGCTAGACCAGCTCTATGACCAGCTCATACCCAGCTAGACCAGCTTTATGACCAGCTCATACCCAGCTAGACCAGCTCTATGACCAGCTCATACCCAGCTTGACCAGCTTTATGACCAGCTCATACCCAGCTAGACCAGCTCTATGACCAGCTCATACCCAGCTAGACCAGCTTTATGACCAGCTCATACCCAGCTAGACCAGCTCTATGACCAGCTCATACCCAGCTTGACCAGCTTTATGACCAGCTCATACCCAGCTAGACCAGCTCTATGACCAGCTCATACCCAGCTAGACCAGCTTTATGACCAGCTCATACCCAGCTAGACCAGCTCTATGACCAGCTCATACCCAGCTAGACCAGCTTTATGACCAGCTCATACCCAGCTAGACCAGCTCTATGACCAGCTCATACCCAGCTAGACCAGCTCTATGACCAGCTCATACCCAGCTAGACCAGCTCTATGACCAGCTCATACCCAGCTTGACCAGCTCAATTTTCAAGCTGGCACAGCTCGCTTTCACCCCGGGGATGCCTTTAAATAAAATGTTTGGTCACTTGTGCTTTACCCACAGGTCGGAGGTATGAAGTCCAGGTTAGATTCAGCTCGCTGCATGTGGGGTTCTTCCCTGCCACGCTGGCCTTTGAGTTCAAGAGCAACCTAGCATCCTCAGCGTTCCACATCGTGCGCTTCCTGGAGGCGGTGTGCTGCAGCAGCCTGGCTGTGAGTCTGGCCCCTATCGCCCCCTACAGGCCCCGTCCAGCCATTATACACACGGTGGTTGCATGCCACATTGATGAGGGAGAGCCGCCTGAGAGGTAAGGCACCAAGATCCACAAAAAACTCTCTGGGAGAAATATAATTACTGGACACGGGGAGAAGCAGCAATTCTGCTTTTCACCAGCAATGTATTTGCCGATGAGCGTGCTCCTTACCCTTTCAGTCCCAAGCCCAATATGAAGTGGCTCCACTCAAATCCCAGGGGGTTTTGGCTTTGGTTGAGAAAATTTAGTAGGGGTTTTAATCGTGGCTAAAAACAGTAGTATAGCAGTATATAAAGATATCAGGTGGAGTTTATGGTAGTTACACTTGAGTGCCATATTTCACTCATGGGACTGAAAGGGTTGGACAAACAAACGGAAATCTTCTCCATTCCCCTCCTTGTTTCTGTGTGCAAATGATAAGCTGAAATAACTTAGCAAAAAGCTTTTCTTCTTGGTTTCACTTTTCGTGCTTTTATAAAGTGTTTTTTTAAAGCAATAACTCATGACAGGCAGCGGTATACAGAAATGTTATCACAGCTAAGGAGAGTTGTTCGGCCCGACGCACAACGTTAACAAACTCTAACGTTGTTCTGCAAAACCTGCTAGCTAGTTAGCTTGCAAGCTAACGTGAGTGAGCAAACAGAGTTTATGCCTTTTTGATGTTTATCTGTACGTTCCCATTGCAAGCACTGAAGACCTGTCCAACATTAGTGTGATCACGTTGCATAGGTCTACTCATTTTATTATTTCAAGAAGCGCTGCTCTGTTTTCTCCAGTCCACCAAGTCTCTCGCAAATCAGCTGATACTTGAAATAAGACTGAACTCAAGCACAGCATGAGATGCTGAATACAAACACTTTGAATGATTGATAGATTTTGGAAAACATGATTAGTTAGTTTGAGTCTTCAGGAAAATTACATTCCTACAGTGACGGGAGATAGAGGAGACGCATGTGGGAACATTCACATTCCAATCCATTGGCAACAGAATCTGACCCAAGCTACCTCAAGATGCAAATCTTGATAAATCCATATAAATTAGTGCATTTAGACTGCAATGACCAAATGTGACACACTTCGGATGTGTCAAGAAATCATATGTATGTCGCATGAAAAGCTATGTATCAATGTGACCTGAAAGTCATCAGCTGACAAGAACATCTGCTGATAATGGAGGCTGCAAGGTTCAACATGAGGTCAATGAGGATATGGGTCTGCTCGACCAAGACACACACATCATTTTTTAACTATCGTTTTGATATGGGCTATTGAATGTAGTTTATATTCAATAACGTTCTGTGTTTCATTCAACCAAGTATGTTTGCAGAAAATGACCTCAGAGGTGCTTCATGTCTACCAGCTAACCCAGAGCAAGCCATCCTATCAGTGTCTGACCCCTCTCCCTTCATGTCTCTGTAACAGCCATGTTGTGCAGCAGCTGAAAATGGTGTTGCCTTTGAGTGACTTCAGATACCCCCCACACCTGAAGGACTTGCCAAGATTCTTGCAGGGCTCTGGATATGTTTATGGGAAGATAGATGAGCTTCAGTCCATGAAGTAAGTGCCTCATATAACTCCTTTTCCACTTTTGTAAACTGTACCTTTAAACTCTCTTTGTAGTGTTCCACTGAGGGTGCTCAACTAGTTGGCCTTTGACTATGAACAACTTGAACCAAGTTTAACCAAAAGCCACGTTCACATAGAAATATGACTCTCCTGCTCTGCTGCCCTGGCTGTCACATTGACCCGGGAGGTGTACTGTTTGCCTTCCATCATTTTTATCAGCAGGCTTAACCTTATCAGTGCAGCCAAAATGGCAAAGAATAATGCTCACATTTTGCATACTGGCAAAAATCAGTTGAGCTAGCCTTTAGCATATGTTGCCCATCAGGCCAACAACAAATTATTATTTGTTGGGCTTATGTTACATATATTACATTACATTACATTATTGGCATTTGGCAGACGCTCTTATCCAGAGCAACATACAGTTGATTAGACTAAGCAAGAGACAATCCTCCCCTGGAGCAATGCATGGTTAAGGGCCTTGCTGAAGGACCCAACGGCTGTGTGGATCTTATTGTGGCTACACCGACCGGGATTAGAACCACCGACCTTGCATGTCCCAGTCATGTACCTTAACCACTACACTACAGGCCGCTCCATGTAACGTACCAATCTCTGTATGCTTTCAATGCTACTAGTTACACAAAGAGCCATTCAATAGGTCAACTACTGTCATGTCAGGGTTGGGAGGTAGTACCGGCTGTTGCCACCAGGGGGGTTTATTATTTTCACCTGGTGCTCATTAGTGCCAACGGGGTGTCTACCTCCAGAAGGTATTTAAAGCCCTCTTTGACCATCAGTCGACGCTTTGGTGTCACTGTTTGCTCTGCCACAAAGCTGGTAAGCACACGGTAGACTCACTGTTAAATGAGTCAGGTATTGTGCTGGTTCTGGGTTTTGCATTTAACAGAAAAAAAAAGGTAAGGAAGGTGTTCTGCTCGCTGTGTGTGTACACTGCGAACACCTTCCTGTAGGTTCTTTTGTTTTTTTTCTCTTTTGTTTTTCGGCTCGTGTGAGCCTGTGGGTGAGGGACGTTGTCCCTGGTATGTATTTTGGTTTGTGCGTTTTCCGGAGCTGCAACTCACGGTTGTTTATTTTATTTACCTAGTCTTTTATACGAGGTTGTACTTTTATTTTGGGATCACCGGTCCGGGGTTACAGGGCTCGCCTTTTAGCCCTCATTTTGGTTGTGTTATTCGCCCTGGTTTTTAAGGGTTGCTTTATTTTCCTTAGCCGTTTTTTGGGGCTATTTCCTTTATTTGATCGGAGCTGGACTACCCTTAGTCACGCCTGGCTCTCTGCCATTCCTCAACCTCATATGTCAGGATTACACTTTTGTTGTGTGGGTGTGTGCTAATCTGCTTCAAAGGTAATCGTTATTGGCAATAGTAAAACATAATTTACTGCAGTAAATTTCAGAAATGAACGAAAAAACACTCATAAGGACATCATATAATCACTCATAATGACATCACATAAGTGCAGCACAGCCACATGCTATTGGAATGATTCTTTCTGTCCATAAAGATCCTATGCAATGAACATCATTAAAAAATAGTTGGATTTTATACATAATGATCCATCAAGAGATTGTATTCCATGTTATTAAGCCTATTTTGTAAAGATTTTACATTTTTATAGATTTTTATATTTTGAGTTATGTTTCGAAACTTCCCATAACAGATTTCCAATTGCTAATTTGGAAACCATGTTAACCTGGTGAGAAATGCTCAGAAGAACCCACACAAGAGTAGTAGGCACAGGTCTAGCTGTTCACAGGACAACAATACAACGTACTTTAAACAACAAAGACCTACATGCCAGAGTTACCAGAAAGAAGCCTTTCCTACGACCTCAACACAAAATGAAAGTATGCAAAAGATGATTGAGAAGCATAAAGCCTTTTGGAGCAATATGCTTTGGACTGATGAACCCAAAATTGAACTTTTTTGGCCACCACCAAAGAAGGTATCTTTTGGAGAAGGGTGAAGCCTTCGTAGAGAAAAACACCTTGCCAACTGTTAAGCATGTTGCTTTGGGGTTGTGTGGGGCACGGGAAATATTGTGTGAGTGGAAGGAAGAATGGATTCCACCAAATATTAAGAAATTCTAGAGGCTATTGTTCGAAGGTCAGTCCAGACATTGAGATTGAAGAGTGGTTGGGTATTCCAGCAAGACAATGATCCAAAGCATACCTCAAAATCAACCATGAAGTACCTCCAGGAACGATTTTTTGCAATGGCCACCACGGTCACCAGACTTGAATATTATTGAAAATCTGTGGAGAGATCTCAAACATCCAGTGCAAGGAGGCTGAAGAATATTTCTGACCTAGATGTAAAAATTCCAAAAGCGAGAATTGAAAGAAATCTTAGCTGGCTACAGGAAGGAGTGACAAAGTACTAACTGACAGGGCCTTTTTTTTCTCTTTTTAAAAAAAAAACTTTCAATAAAATGTAACTTTCTTGCTTTAAAATGTGAAGAAATGTGTCATGTTTAAGGTTGTACCATTTAGCGGTCAGGTTCACTTTTCTTCACTTAGATATTAATTGTAAAAGGCTTTTTGACCAGTGGTGCCCAAAGTTTTACACACCATTGTACATTGTTAATTCCCCAGAGTGCCTGCAAAGCTGTCAGTTTTTCTTTATACGTTGACTTACGAGAAATAGGATAAACTGTTATTGCTAAAAATTACAAAAAGAAAATGCATATACTACATTTTTTCTGAGTTTGTACTGGGAGTGTAATGTAATTTCTGTTATGCCGACAGGAATCTCCTGGAATCTCCCTTGGGTTTCCAGAACTATGCCAAGCGATTCCAGCTGCTTCTCCACCTGGAAGAGATCCAGATGGAGGTGGACATCAAGAAGTATGATATGCACGATGCACCGATGACCAGGGACAAAGCCAACAGGAGACTTCTTGCCCTGGAAGTGAGTAAAACAGTGAGGTCATTCTGGGCAGTTGAGGTGAAGCTGGTGGAGCAATGAACCAGGTATACATGTTAAAATGGACATCAGTGGAGAAAGGTTTCTGCAAGTTTGAGTCACATTGTAGCTTGTCAGGAAACTGACTGGTCGTGTGTTGAGACTGAGCTGTCTATAGTATATGAAAAGTAAACAAATATTGAAACAGTGGTTGGTTGCTAGGGTGTTACTAGTTGGTTGCTAGGGGGTTACTTGGTGGTTCCTAAGGAGATACTAGTTGGCTGCTTGGCATTTACTATGTGGTTGCTTGGATGTTACTACATGGTTGCTAGGGTGTTAAGTGGCTGCTAGCATGCTACTAGGTGGTTGCTAGGGTAGTAGTAAGTGGTTGCTAGGGGGTTTCTAGGTGGTTGTTATGGTGTTACTAGGTGGTTCCTAAGGTGTTACTATGTGGTTGCTAGGGTGGTACTTGGTGGCCGATAAGGTACAACTAGTTGGTTTCTAAGGTGTTCCTGGGTGGTTGCTTGGGTGCGATTAGGTGGTCTCTAGGTTGTTACTAGGTGGTTGCAAATGTGTTACTAGATGGTTGTTAGGGTGTAACATTACCTCTAGAAGCATATCTAACATTCGCAAGAACTTCTTGGGATAACATTATTTTTCGGAAAACCTTGCAGTTTTTATTCCAACAGCTATTGGCTGATGATCTTTTACATCACTATCAATGGAATATCAAACACTATCTTCCCCCCACCCTGTGAAGAATATAATTTGTATAATGAGGAAGATTTACCTTAAAAAAAAGTTAACCTTGCTTAAAAAAATTATATATTTCCACAGTTTGATGTTTTTACTGCATATTCTATGTAAAGGTTTCAAAACACTTAAATTCCAACTGTCACTGCTCATTTCAATGTTGGGAAAATGTAAATGTTAAATGGCAAATTAAGTTAAATCATTCAAAATGTATAAAATATATCAATAAGAAAACTGGAGGGGGCAAATTCTATAGCCACAGATTAATCTGTGATAATTAAACAGCATTAAAAATTAACCCCACCCCCCTTTTTTATGCATACATTTGTCTCACTTCTTTATTATTATGACATTACACATTTTCATAAGATCTAGAGCTGCTCTGGATTCTTGTGTGTGTGAGATAATTGCTTCGGTGAGTAGCCCTGCTGAAAACGGCAGCTTAGTCCAGCCTAAGATGGGGGGTATTTCACGAAGCAGGGTTACTCAGTTATCTGGATCATTACTGAGTAAAACCCCAGAACAGTTATTTTTACTTCAGTCCAAGTTCTATGCGGGTTCCGGGTTTTACTTTGAGTTAGCAGGATAGGCGCACTAACTTTCACGTGTTTTGGGATTCTCATACTTTTCTGTGCTTGACTGATCTTGCCTGGTGCAATTGAGCCAAACAAGAGGATTAGGTTGGGTTTGCACTTCTTGAGAGTATTTAATGGGTTCCAACACACCAGACAAGCTCAGTAAAACATAGAAAAGTATTTGAATCTAAGAAAAGTCGATATTTCTTTACGTAGTTTAACCCAGGTCAGCTTCTAGCTAGTTTTTAGCGATTCGACTAGTTGTTCACCAGCTGACAAGCGTATAGTCAGGTTGTCCACCAGTTTTACCACCAGTTTACTCTACCAGCTTAACCAGCAACAGACCAACTATGATCAGCTGGAAGTGTTGAAAACACAGCTCAAACCATCTTAGCTGGTCTTAGCTCATTTCTGTGGTTGCGTTCCCCAGGTCCCGGGCGTGGCGGAGAACAGACCCTCCGTCCTCAAAGGAGACCATCTTCTGGTGACCACGGCTGGGGTTGAGGGACCCGTCACCAAGTACAAGGGCTATGTGCACAGGGTGGAGCTGGAGTCGGTCAAACTGGGCTTCTCCAAGAAGTACGATCATCATGCTTTCAGCTAGGCTCCCAGTTACTAAAAGATACTGGAGATATTCATTGCCAAAAATGCCAAGACATGTAAAAGAGTATAACTACGGATACCAAATCTAAATTCCAAGGAAGAATATAAAAAGCCATTCAAGTGGATACATGATTAGAAACCAGCGACCAACGCGTATCGACCAACAGCTGGTCTTTTTCAGCTCTCAGTTATTGTCAGGAATGTCAGGAATGTTCTATGTTAGTAACTTAAAAACGCTATTATACATGGGACTAAAATCACCTATGTTTCCCTTACAGAAGTGCAATGTAGTGCAGTATATTGTAAATTTCAATATGAGTGCTCATAGCTATATATGGGGATTACGAATATATACTCTATATCTGAAAATAGAACTACTTTGTATTTTCCCATAGTGCTGCAGTGTCTTCATAATACTGTATTTCAATGTACTTTTAGTATATCCTGTTTCTGTGTATATTCAGTATAACAATTCTGTAATCATGCACATTTCCTCCCTGCCTAGAGAGAAGGGTGTGAAGTCTCTGCAAATAATGTTTGGCTTTATATTTTGGCTTTATTCACTTCTCTCTGGCTTAAAACAGATGTGACTCACGGGGTGTGTCTCTTTCAGAATGCTAGACGGCTTCATAGACAAAATGCGGTACAATGTGGAATTCACCATCAACCGCTTCCCTATGAAGCTGCAGCACCGGGCGGTGGCTCTGGCGGTCCAGGACGGCCTGGAGGAGGTGCTGTTTCCCACAGGCAGCCGCGCTGCGGACACATCCCTCCCCCCGCTCAGGTCAGGCTCTCCGTGCTCCCCCCACCCCCCGGCACAAGGCTTGGTTCGATTCTTTATCTTAAACACATTTCCTTCCTTAGTTCTCTTCCCTAGAGCGTTTTCTGATGAAATTTGTGGTGCGCAACAAGCAAACGTAACAGGTGATCTGGCATAAACAGTCTACACCACAGGTGTCACTAGTTTACACTAGTGCCGCAGTGACTGCAGGTTTAACTCCAGTCCTGGAGGGCCACAGTGTCTGCAGGTTTAACTCCAGTCCTGGAGGGCCGCAGTGTCTGCAGGTTTAACTCCAGTCCTGGAGGGCCGCAGTGTCTGCAGGTTTAACTCTAGTCCTGGAAGGCTGCAGTGTCTGCTGATTTAACTCCAGTCCTGGAGGGCCGCAGCGTCAGTAGGTTTAACTCCAGTCCTGGAGGGCCGCAGTGTCTGCAGGTTTAATTCCAGTCCTGGAGGGCCCCAGTGTCTGCTGGTTCTTGGGGTGTTCTCTGCACCAGTGGTTCATTTGAGTCAATGATTAGCTAAATAATCCACACACCTTGTTCTCAAGGCCTTAATTGGCAGCTGATTGAAAGGACAACACACAAACCCACAGACACTGTGGGAATTTAGTTTAACACCTGTGGTCTATGCCCTATTTTCGGGCCATGACCATGGATGAGCCACTCAATTTAGGTTTAAAATTTTTTATTTGAAAGACATTTTAAAGGAGTAACATGGTAGTTGAATGTGACACTTGCCAGTTGGCTTAAGACAACAATAAAACAAATGTGCATAATATTTTCATTATTCTGTCATTTAAATGTATTTAAAAACTATAGCTATGTGCTCATCTTGGGAGACAAACTAGCTAACTTAATTGGATTAAGCAGGTAAGGACCCTGCTTTATCCAATAATAATTTTTGCTAGCTACATGTATTTGTGTTCCCCTGAGGACACGACACTGCAGGTTGGGGTTGCATTTAATGATAATAAACTAATAATAATTTCTTATATCGCTGATGCTTTTATCCCAAGCAACATAAAAAATTGTGGGGTTAATGGCTTTGCTCAAGGGCCTAACAGCTGTGCAGATCTTATTGTGGCTACACGAGGGCTTGAATCACCAACCTTCTGGGTCTCAGTCACGTACCTTAGCCACTAGGCTGTAGACTGCATTTTGAATAGAATGACATCCTCACAAGATGGGGGAACCCATGGTTTTTAACAGTATTCTGTGAGGTCGATCTGTCATGCTGTTTTCCTGGAGGGCAAGTTTCCTAAGCTAAATTGCTCTTGAAAATTAGTAGATCATTGGCATAGATTTTGAGCTGAGCTATTCCCAGGAACATTACAGCAAATTGGTTCTCAACTATATGTTCTAAATTACAATCTCCACTTTTAATTTGTCTTAGCAAAGCATTTTAAATGTTTAAACGAATGGCCTGAAGTAACCAAGAATTTAACCGAGTCTGACAGCTAGGAGAAACTTTTCTCGGTTCACGCAATTTGTCTATGAAAGGCGTGGCGTCCATTTTGAGATCTGGGCTGTGTCTGAAACAGTCTCCTAAATACTGTGTCCAACTGTGTCCTCTTAGCATGCGGTGTACTCTTTAGTGCATTTTATTTTATTTTAGTGTAATTTAAGTGTCAGTTAAGATCTTCCGCTCTTGTAGCCATGCTTTTGACAGTGTTGCCATTGTTGTTGTTGAAGGAAAACGTCAGCAAAACCGTTTTTAAAATGAAACTTCGCACCATATTTATGGAACCAACATGGTTGTTTAGTTCCTGAAAAGTATGGTCCCAAATATAACCCTGGAAATAAGTACATCACCATGGATTGTGGGGCGGCCTGTAGCATAGTGGTTAAGGTTGATGACTGGGACACGCAAGGTCAGTGGTTCTAATCCTGCTCTAATCCTTGAGCAAGGCCCCCAACCCTGCATTGCTCCAAAGGAGGATTGTCTCCTGCTTAGTCTAATCAACTGTATGTCTTTCTGGATAAGAGCATCCGCCAAATGGCAATTGTGTAATGTAAATGTAATGGATTCTAGTAACGCGATATTGCGAATATACTGATTTGAACACAGCCCTGGTGTCGCGCACACTGATGTAATGGGCCCTGTTGTATTGCACAACTGAGGTGTTGCAGCGCAAAAAATCTGAGATGTGTCAGCGGTTGCAGACCTCAAATCTTCTTTCTGCTAAATGAGACAACAACAAAAAAACTGCCAGTGAGGTGTGAAAGTCAGTTGAGTCATTTCAAGATTTGCTCAAGGGGTGAGTAACTTAAAACAAGCTGATATTTTCTAAGAATTATACAAGATTAACGCTTGTTAAGTCAGCCATTTTTTTTGCATTGTGCAGTCTTCATGAAAATGAGCATCAATCTAGGTGGAAGGGTGTCAGACCGTGTTTAATTCCCTCTTACCTTCGATCGAGGCACTTTCATACTGCGCATTTCATCAACAAATATTTAACAGGGAGGAGTTCCTGTTTAACAGGAAAAGCAAGCCGGTGTATTTGCAATGAAAACAAAAAGCCAAAAAGCCCTGTAGTCAAATATGGCAGCCTCCACAAAATGGCTTCTCGCACCGTTGAGCTGCTCCCATAGGAATCCATGGAACCAGTTCACGGAAGCTCTCTGATATTTATTGCTTGCAGAGTGCAAATAATCGTAACATAATCGTAATGGTTAGGGAATTGGGCTTGCATCTGTAAGGTCGGGGGGTTTATTTCCAGTTGGGCACTGTCATCGCAGCGTTGGCCAAGGAATTTAAGAATAAAATAATGTAAGCTGTGAAAGTAGGGCTAGACAGTATCCAGCTGTGGAATGGTTTGTATGTAAAGGAGGTAGGCTGTGTAACTCACTCTGGATCTGCTAAATGCCTGGAATTTAAATTGAGATTACTTGTCGAGATTAAAATTCTGCCCTTTAAGTCTTAGGCGATGACGTAAATCAATAAGCAACTGTGAGGTTACATTGGCTGGTGAATAGTCTGACAAATGAGCATTAGCTTGCTTTTAATTCGAAAACAGTGGCATCTCAGAATTCAAATATATCGGCAACAACCACATTAACAAAGAATTGATCTGATTACATTTTTTACATCGGAAAGAAAACATCATATAGAAGATCTAACCTTTAGGGGCAAAAAGAATGAAATACTCCACAGAACTTCAGAATGTTGGCCCCCAAATTTATCATAAAATATTGGCAATAAAGGCAGTTCATTTCAAGATTTGCCCATGATAGTGTCACTTGTTTGATAAACATAAACTTAAAGCAAGCTTATTTTCATAAAGTTACAGTAAACATTTTCTTCTGACCCCATTTGGCAAATCTTGAAATTAGTCTAACCATCTCATCTGGAATATTTTTGTCTTATTTACCGAACTAAATTGTAGAAATAAGATTTCAAGTCTATATATAAAACTAGAACACATTTTTCTTTGTTTTTTGCAGTGAACGTAGGCATTTTACCGAAAAATCAATCTTTTATTTCATTTATTTTATTTATCAGGGACAGTGCACGTTAATCATTAACATTTTCAGTTTCCACATCAACTTAAATTTGGCAGAGTTAGCTAATTAGCAGAGTTAGCTTTTTTCATCTGTAGTCCCTAACCTGCATGTCTTTGCATAAATACGGGCGACATGGCTCAGGCAGTAAGAGCAGTCATCATGGCTCAGGCTTTGCCGGTTCGATCCCCCGCCTGGGCTGTGTCGAAGTGTCCCTGAGCAAGACACCTAACCCCGTTGGTGGGTGAGTGTGTGTATGAATGGGTGAATGAGAAGCATTAATTGTACAGCGCTTTGGATAAAGGCGCTATATAAATGCTAACCATTTTACCATTGACATAAACACACAGAAGAACACCCAGTGAACTCTCTTCCCCTCAGCCCGCCTGCGTCGTGTTTGCAGCATAAGCTGTCGGGCTGAGCTGTCAGGCTGACTGTCGGACTGACTGTCGGGCTGACTGATCGGCTCCGCTGCGTTTGAGACTGGGTCTGAGTCTTCCGTTGTGTTTCCAGGCTGTTCGACAGGAAGCTGGAGCAGAACCCGGAGCAGTACAGTGCGGTCCAGTGCATCGTGGCAGGAGTGTCCAAACCCGCACCCTACCTGGTCTTCGGGCCTCCCGGCACAGGAAAAACAGTCACTGTGGTGGAGTCTATCAAGCAGGTGTGTGAGCACACTACGTGTTGAAAACCAGTCTCGCAAGGTTGTTGTTTACTGATGCATGTTATAATTATGACATTTCCTTTTGTTGTAAGCTTCCATAAAACAATGACGCAATCTGTGGGTGTGTATGTGCTCAGTCTTATTTTGAAATATTTAACTCTTTAGACCCCAGTAAAATTCCTGCAGATTATTTTCACCAATTCCTATGATATATTATTATTATTATTATTATTATTATTATTATTATTATTATTATTATTATTATTATGTTTTGGTTAGTTATGTATTTTTGAAAATGTGTATTTGTAATACTTTATATTTTTCATTATTATTATACATTTGTGAATTTGCCGGTAAAATTTGATACTGATGTAAAACACAAAATAATTATTTTGTTCTGTTTATCGACAAAATTAAATTAATTTTCAGTAATCTGAAACAAGGCTTTAGAGCAGGGATCTCCAAATCGCGGTCCTCGAGGGCTGAGAACTGCTGGTTTTCCACCCTCCCTTTACCTGGGAGTCAGGTGTGATGACAGTCTGGCCAATCAGTCGCACTATTTGTTCAGTTACGGAAAAGAAAACCAGGATAGGATTTTAATTCAATTTCTATATTTGATGATCCCGCCTTTCGAGTTTGGTACATAAGACCACCAACCGCACATAACACCATCGCATTGATGTAATACATCAAGACATTTGAATCTTTTAGCTTCATTGTAACAAACAAGTGCAGTCTTTTTTCGGAATGTAAGTGCATATTTAACCCAGCTCTGTGCAGCACAAGACTGGTTAGCAGTTTACTGCTTATCAGTGCACTTCTCCCTGGTTATGGTTTTGCACTTTATTGTACATCGCTCTGTATAAAGCGTCTGCCAAATGCCTGTTATGTAATGTGACATAACATCATGTAATGTAACATTATGTTACGTAATTTAATGTAACGTAATTTAATGTAACGTAATGTAATGTAACTTAATGTAATGTAACATTACGTAATGTAACGTAATGTATGTAACATAACGTATGTAACATAATGTAACATAACAGCACGCGGCCGTTTGCGGTAACAGACGTATGGTCCGTGTCACAGGTGCACAAAGCGAACCCCTCGGCGCACATCCTGGCCTGCGCCCCCTCCAACAGCGCCGCGGACCTGCTGTGTGAGCGCACCCTGCAGAACGGAGTGGACCCGCACCACGTGTACCGCCTGTACGCCAGCAGCAGGGACCGCCAACACGTCCCCGACAGTCTGGCGGTGAGTCACTGCATGACAGGGATCAGGCCCGGTGTTCAGAGATCAGGCCCGGTGTTCAGAGATCAGGCCCGGTGTTCAGAGATCAGGCCCGGTGTTCAGAGATCAGGCCCGGTGTTCAGAGATCAGGCCCAGTGTTCAGAGATCAGGCCCGGTGTTCAGCGATCACGCCCGGTGTTCAGCGATCAGGCCCGGTGTTCAGAGATCAGGCCCGGTGTTCAGAGATCAGGCCCGGTGTTCAGAGATCAGGCCCGGTGTTCAGAGATCAGGCCCGGTGTTCAGCGATCACGCCCGGTGTTCAGCGATCAGGCCCGGTGTTCAGCGATCAGGCCCGGTGTTCAGAGATCAGGCCGGGTTAGAGTCCAGAGACAAAGCATCGCTCCGACTGAGGGCGTTCAGTGGATGCCACTGGTCTCACCGACATTTGGTTTCCACTCAAGGCGACTGGAGTGTGTTTATACTAGGACATCGACAAGAGTCGGGCGACAATAGAACGGTCTGGAACGGTCTGTGATTTCAGATGAGTGGCTTTAGACACTCGCTGGGATAAGCGCTCATCTCATTGGAGCAGGGATCTCCAGCACTGATTCACCACTTGTTGGGTGCTTAACGTCCCGACACTGTGTGCTTGAGGGCTTGGAGTCCCCACATCATGTTTTTCAATAACTAAATTGGATTTAATTGAAATAAAAGCACAAAAACTACAAAAACTCTCCAAGGACTGCAGTATGAGATCACTGGACAGGAGACACAGTGGCTTTTCATTCCAAAATAATGTCCGTGTTAAATGGAAATGGATAACCCAGAGTTTCACTGTACTGTACACCTGGCCTGTCCTCAGGACTGCTGCAACTGGGACGACGACCAGAAAAGCTTTGTGTTCCCTTCCAAGGAGAGGCTGATGGAGTACAAGATCCTGGTCTCCACAGTGGTGACGGCTGGGAGGTAGGCCTGTACTGCACTTTGTGGGGGGGGGCAATATTTCTGTAGGGGGGTGTCACAAGCTCTTCTGTAGGGGGGGGGGGGGGGTTGCTATTTTCCTGATGGTTCCTGTTGCTCCACAGGCTTGTGTCCGGAGGCCTTCCCAGAAGCCACTTCTCCCACATATTTGTAGATGAGGCAGGGCACGCCGTGGAGCCCGAGTGCGTCATTGGCCTGTCAGGTAAAGCCGTAACCTTGGTGACAGGCTTCAGCCCCTTCCACTCCACCACGGAGGGGGGGTGTGAGCCAGATAAGGCTTCTGTGCTAAACCCCCCTTCTAGGGCAGCCTGTAGCATCGTGGTTGGGGTACATCACTGGGACCTGCAAGGTCGGTGGTTCGATCCCCGGTGCAGCCGTGATAAAATCTGCACGGCTGCTGGGTCCTTGAGCAAGGCCCTTAACCCCACATTGCACCGGGGGGGATTGTTTCCTGCTTAGTCTAATCAAGTTGGATAAAAGCATCAGCCAAATAACATGTAATGATAGCTCACTGAAAATTCCTGCTTAGTATTACTGGACCAGTCACATGATGTGGTTTCATCAGAGGAAGGTACAGTTTATTGAGAAATGAAACGTGAAATGGTTGGTTGGTTGTCATGGTTTTCTGATTGCAGTTTTGTAAATGGCTTGCATTTCTCCCATTACTTTCAATGTTGAGTATAGCTACGGCTACTCTACTCAAGTTTCTACAGTTTCTACAGTGCCTGTGACTTCAGCTGTCTTGTATAAACCTTTATTTCAGGTTCTCTGGATAAACCGTTAAAATGGATTATTCCTAAAATATATTGAAATACCACATCTCAGGAGGAGGGACTAGAATATGCAACCTTTCTTTTTAAGTCTCTTGGTCTGCACCTCACCGAACAAGGTGTGCCTTTTCTTTTTTTGCTTAAGTTAGTCTCCCTGCTTCATTGAAAGCTGGGGGCTGTTCCACAAAGCCGGATTACCGAGTTAGCTGGATGACTCATAAAAGTAAAAACTGGAGCAGCTATTTTTTTTTTTTACTTCAGTCCATGTTCCAGATTTGGGCTGGGTCCGGGTTTTACCCAGGGCAGTTATTTGGCCAACTCCTGCTTTGTGGAACAGGCCCCTAGTCTGACTGTGCCTAGGCTGTTTGGCTACGTGTGAGTACAGCTGTGCGGATCAATGCCAAGGTGCAGTTCTTTGTTAAGGCTACTTTAAAGGAGTGCTGTAACCAGTGGGAAAGCTGTATTCACAGGTTGTAGAGTTTTACTGGCCTCCCCGGTGAAGACCGTAAATGTCCAGAGGAGGACGTCCTCTAGGCCTCGTCAGGCCGTAGATTTAGGGCTTCGAGCTGCACAACCGGCAGAGGATAAAGATCATCCGCGAATGTTAAAGACCCACCGCCCACATACGAAATAACGTGTCCCAAAAGTGCTTCTGCTTTCACAGTAGCTGTAAATATACCCGAGGTCTCTTATTCCTGTTCTGTGCCGAAAGGTTGCCTTATAAAGGTTTTACAGCGCCATTGCTCTTGCAGTGTTGCAAAGTAAATGTCCATCAAAGTGGACCAACAGTAAACCCAACCTGGGTCAAATGCTTTATTTGACGTGCTTCAACCTTTTATTTTAGATATCAGTATGTTCCGGCAGATTGCTGCCAATTTTAAAAGGAGGATCTATTTTTGGCAATAAATCTAAACAAAATTCTTCTTTTGAATGATTGTATATTTTGATTCAGGAACGGGTTTACTTGGGAAAAGTCTCAGATTTGCTGGAGTGTTTTCATTTTTTTTTCCTGGAGAGTTCAATTATTTCCATACCACTTCACTTAAGTGATATTCACTAATGTGTTTGTCAGTATTAATTGTTTGTGTTTTCAGCTGTAATGACAACTCTTTTCCCATTTGTTTTATTAAGTAATTAATCTCATCATATCTGACCCAGACCAGGAATAAGCGGTTTCTAGGTACCCCTGTCCTGTGTCCTCAGGGCAGTTTGTAAGTGCCCATGTCCTGTGTCCTCAGGGCAGTTTGTAAGTGCCCATGTCCTGTGTCCTCAGGGCAGTTTGTAAGTGCCCCTGTCCTGTGTCCTCAGGGAAGTTTGTAAGTGCCCATGTCCTGTGTCCTCAGGGCAGTTTGTAAGTGCCCCTGTCCTGTGTCCTCAGGGCAGTTTGTAAGTGCCCATGTCCTGTGTCCTCAGGGCAGTTTGTAAGTGCCCCTGTCCTGTGTCCTCAGGGAAGTTTGTAAGTGCCCCTGTCCTGTGTCCTCAGGGCAGTTTGTAAGTGCCCCTGTCCTGTGTCCTCAGGGCAGTTTGTAAGTGCCCATGTCCTGTGTCCTCAGGGCAGTTTGTAAGTGCCCCTGTCCTGTGTCCTCAGGGAAGTTTGTAAGTGCCCCTGTCCTGTGTCCTCAGGGAAGTTTGTAAGTGCCCATGTCCTGTGTCCTCAGGGCAGTTTGTAAGTGCCCATGTCCTGTGTCCTCAGGGCAGTTTGTAAGTGCCCATGTCCTGTGTCCTCAGGGCAGTTTGTAAGTGCCCGTGTCCTGTGTCTTCAGGCTTGCTCTCTGCGGAGACGGGTCAGCTGGTCCTTGCCGGGGACCCCCAACAGCTGGGCCCCATTCTGCGATCCCCCCTGGCCATTCAGCACGGACTGGGTGAGCATGTGCCTCTGGCTGCATGAGCTTCTGTACTGAATTACTTCAGACACAATGTGAACTTTAACCTTTAAATCACTCCTGCATATCCGCCATTACAAACATCTTCACACAAACAAAGACTCCTCCTGAAACTGCACATACGTAATTAATCAAATAGAACATTAGAAATAACACTGTAACTTACCATCTGTGCTGGAGAGCGAGCGTGAAGGAGAACTTCCATGTAACAATGATGATGATGATGATGATTAAAATCACAACGAAGGAGAATGCTATGTAAAACATTGAAGGCTGCCGCAAACGTGGTTAATGAACTGAAAAAGGGCTCGTTGCTCATCGAAAAATGGGAAACGTGGGTGTTTTGCCGTTACTGTGAGCCTCCGGTCTCTCGACTGTCTGTTGCAGTTTAAGTCCCTCGTGCGGCTCTGCGAAGGTACAGTCGGATTGCGCGGACGGAAATCTGGCCGCTTGTAGCAGAAGGTGCGTTTCACCCCTGCTCTGAATTCTCTGTAGGCCTGTCCTTGTTGGAGAGGCTCATGAAGCACAACCGTCTTTACAAGAAGGACGAGGAAACAAACACCTTCGACGGACGCTTCGTCACCAAGCTGCTGAGGAACTACAGGTACGCCACCTTCCTCCCCCCTTCCTCTTCATCACAGGGACTGAGTTCTTGGTGCTTAGAGTCCACACACCGTGTTTTCCAAGAACTGAATGGATTGGTTGTTGAAATTAAATCACAAAAGCTCTCCAAGGACTGGAGTTTGAGGCTGTTGGACAAGGAGAAACATGGAAGCTTTTTCTTCAGAAAATGTCTGTGTTAAATAACTTATTTACACCGTCCGACGTCCCTCCTTTCCCAAACTTCCAGGTCGCACCCGGCCATCCTGAAGATCCCTAACGAGCTTTTCTACGAGGGGGAGCTCCAGGTGCACGCTGACGAGATCCTCCGGAACGCCTACTGTCACTGGGAGCACCTGCCCAAGAAGGTGAGGTCCAGTGGGGCATGAGAGAGCACAGTGCGAGGGCAGTGTCGTTTCTGATTGCAGTTTTGTAAATGGCATGCATTTCTCCCTTTACTCTCAATGTTGAGTGTAGCTACGGCTACTGTACTCGTTTGCTCTTACGTGTGCCCTTGACTCTACAGTGCCTGTGACTTCATCAGTTGTCTTGGTATAAACCTTTATTTCAGGTTCTCTGGATAAACCCTTAAAATGGAATATTCCTAAAATGTTTTGAAATACAACATCTCGGCCTTCTCTTTTTCTTTTTTTTGCCTAAATTAACAGCGTCCCAATACTCCAAAAAGTGTATCCTCCTTTCCTCCACAAGGGAGGGAGAGAGAGAGCATCAACACCAACATAAAATAAATAATAAATAATAAAAAGTCTTCGTAATAAATAATAAACTAACACATCCATCCATCCATCCATTAACCCGCTTATCCTGAACAGGGTCGCAGGGGGCTGGAGCCTATCCCAGCATACATTGGGCGAAAGGCAGGAATACACCCTGGACAGGTCGCCAGTCCATCGCAGGGCACACACACCTTTCACACACACACACTCATACCTACAGGCAATTTAGACTCTCCAATCAGCCTAACATGCATGTCTTTGGACTGTGGGAGGAAACCCACGCGAACACGGGGAGAACATGCAAACTCCGCACAGAGAGGCCCCGGCCGACGGGGATTCGAACCCAGGACCTTCTTGCTGTGAGGTGGCAGTGCTACCCACTACACCATTCTGTGCCGCCTAAACTAAAATAAAAAGGGCAAAAGAAAGCAAAAGCGAGTGACAGCTTTTCAGCCGGCCAGCTCCACTGCTCTTCCCTTTCTTGCATCGTCGAAATAAAATAAAAACACACAACACGAAACTGAGCTGGAATCTAAGAAAATACCAGGATCACATTAAGTTCAAAAAACAATAATAATACTACCAACAACCAACAATACTATGAGAAATAATACAAGAAAAAATAATAGCAGAAATTAATAGCATTATTATTATTATTATTATTATTATTATTATTATTATTGGAATACCAAAATGATCTCCAGTATGTGTCATGAAATTGCAGTGAAAAATTTACTTCACAAAGCCGGTGAGTGCACTACCCCCCATTAGCTAAAGTACTTTCAACATTATGATAAAAATGTCCCTAATAATACATGAAACCCACAAAAATATGTCCGGGTAACCCTGTGAGTACTGAAGGGAGACTGTGGACGCTGTAGTCTGTGCAGTTACAATCCTGTGGGATGTTATTAGTGGCGCCTATGAACACGGGCACAGTGCTTATTGTTTTCTGTGAGCTCTCTCGTTATTCATTTGCGCCTGAATGGATTCAGAGCGCCGTTGTTTGTCATTAGACTGTCTGTGAAACGCGCTGTCTGTGAGGGTGACTTATCACTGCGGTGGTGTGCTGGGTTTCCTGCGCGACGAAGGAATTTCAGAGCAACAGGCTCCACACTGGGCATAATGCAACACTGGGCGCAGAACAGCTGAATTCTGGGACGCCTGCCTCCTCTCACAAACAAATCCTGCTATATCCCTCGCCTTCCTGCGTCTGAAATTCGATGGGATTAGTGGTGTCCCGCCTAGCCTCGGCCCTGTTGTGCATGTTCTGTAATTACCTGAGTCTGTTCAGGTCTGAGTAGCCTTCTCCATATCACCGATTCGACCACAGACGGTTTGATTAATGTCCGCCAGGGCATATTTAACCTGGAACTGCACGGATTACACCTGGATTTGTTAGCTGCATGTAGGAGATAGAGGGTTTCTTTTATTTGATTTGGGGAAATAATTAACCATACACAAGGTAGTATGATACAATGTACGGAGGTGCAGTGGCTAGCACTGTCTCCTCACAGCCAAAAGGTCCTAGGTTAAAGCTCTGTGTAAACTGCGTGTTTTCTTCCCATTTCTGTGAGAGTTTTCCCCAGCTAGTCTGGTTTCCAGCTTCAAAACTGAAACTTGTCCAACCAGCTAAACTATGCCGAGTTGGGAGCTGGTCTAATGTCTGCGAGAGTTTTCCCCAGCTAGTCTGGTTTCCAGTTTGACCAGCTTGAGAATTGAAACTGGTAAACCAGCTAAACCAGCTAAGCTGAACTGGTCTACCAGCTACCAGCCATTTCCAAATTAGCCTGTGTGCTCAGTCGCTTTGGATAAAAGTGACTTGTAATGTAGTGTAATGTTGGGGCTTGACACCCGATCTGATTTACCCCCCCCCCCCTCCCCCTCTGGTATTCCAGGGTTTTCCGATTATTTTCCACGGAGTGGCCGGGAAAGACGAGCGGGAGGGCAACAGCCCGTCCTTCTTCAACCGCAGCGAGATCGACATCCTCGTGGACTACCTCAAGAAGCTGCTCCTCACCCAGGCCAAGAAGGGCATCGCCAGACTGTCGCCCAGGGAAGTGGGCATCATCGCCCCCTATAGGAAGCAGGTGGGACAGCCCCTTTTCAGGAGCGCTCCGAGCACAAACACGATGACACCGCTGTTAGACTACTGCTCCCAAATATGCGGCGAGCCCAGGATTGAGTCATTTCTGTGAGTCACTGAGGTGCACGTTTGCCTGCACTGTTCTGCGGTATTGAGTGGGCGTAGATGAATCTCAAAAATGCGGTCATGTAAGGATAGCAATTATGAATACGATGAATATGATGTGCAGCAACTCTTTTTGCTGTAATGTTGAATTTTATGCGATCAAAGTTTAAATGTCTATGGAAATGGAAACAGTTTTTTTGGCACAAATATTCCTAAAATGAGTCGATTTCCAGTCCGTCCTTCTTTTTCATGTTTGTTAATTTTTTCATTGCCTCACTCGTTTCATTGTATTCCTTTTTCAGGTCCAGAAAATCCAGAAAGCCATCAAATCTGTTGATAAGGAGCTCAGCCAGCTAATGGGCATCGAGGAACTCAAAGTATGTTCTAGAAAAACACACACTAACATTGTGCTATAATTACAAACTGCAGTAATGCCGCAGACAGTCGTGTTAGGAAAGCGGGTCCCACGTTCCCCGGGCCTTGACCTGCTTTACGAGCAAGCACATGTGGGGTGCCCCCCAATACTCCTTTCCTCCACTACCGCCTCGTCTCCCATCCAGAATTTTGTGGAGGAAAGGAGTAAAACAGACGAGTTGAGTTTTTCAGTTTCGGGATGCAGCGTGATGCTGTGACCCGACCCTCATTTTTTCTAATTCCAGCACTACAACGCCTGCTTCTGTCAATCAGGCCCTGTATTGGCTGGAAGGTCACGATTAGCTTAGGGTGGTATTTCACCTAGCTAGCCGAGTAAGCCATACTTCTGTCAAGCTTAGTGAGTTAGCCAGCCTTGTGAAACAACCCCAAGGAGTTGTAGTGTATAGGATTAGAATGCTGCAACACCAACGACCTCACCATGGCTTTCACAAAATGGTGGAAAAGCCGCCGTACTCGAGTATGGGTATGGCTGCGGCCCGGCTCGGCTCGGCTCGGTTCCGTTTGGCTCGGCCGGGTTCTGAAGTGCGCCCTGTGTCCCAGGTGGGCTCGGTGGAGGAGTTCCAGGGGCAAGAGAGGAAGGTCATCCTGGTCTCAGGCGTACGCAGCAGCCAAAACTACGTCAAGCTCGACCACGAGTTCAGCATCGGATTCCTCAAGAACGAGAAGGTGCCTGTCGTCTTCACAGGAAGCACTCTTAAGGCCCATCCACACCAAGAACTATAACCATAACCGTAACCGTAACCGTAACCTTAACCATAACCATAACTGTAACCATAACGATGTGAGCATCCACACTGCTGAACGATAGCGTTCTATAAATGTGGATGCCATGTAAATTCGGATTGATTTTGATTGGCTGTCAGTGTTTTGTCATTCATGCAGCTGGAAAAAAATCTGTGCGAAAGTGATCCCAACAAGATAGTTTGTCACTGCCATTATCATTATAGTTGTGGTGTGGATTCCATCCACTTGAGTTAGAATGATTTTTAAAACAACATATTTTTAGTTATCGTTATAGTTATTGTTCTTGGCCTGGACCAGCATCTATCCAGAGATTTTTTGCAGTACATTTATACAGTGGACAATTTGCTCATTTTTCTCAAGGGTACAACTTGCATTGTTTATATTTTAAATACTTATTTTTCCTTTTGAAGTGCTTTTCATGAGGATCTTTACCGTTATTTTTATGAGAAAAATAATTCTACATAATCGTACCATAGCTTTGTCTTTTTGCTCGTTGTTAGCCTTTAGCATTATATTAGCACCTGAAATGACTGAGTGGGCCTTTAACCAGACATATTTCAGTCGTATAACAGCCATATAAATGGATTGTATGTGGGGGACAAATGTAAGTTGCTCTGTTAAATTTGTTACGTTAAAAGCTTGAATTTAAATTCACATGTGAATCGAGGACGTTCACAAAAGTTTTGTCGGAAAGTCCCCTTCCAGCACGTCCTGTACGAGTGCCAGCCTCCCAGCGGAAGAGTGATGAAGCCCGGTGTTATCTTTTCCCCACAGAGGTTCAACGTGGCTGTAACCAGAGCAAAGGCCCTGCTGATCGTGGTGGGAAACCCCTTAATCCTCAGGAAGGACCCCATATGGGGAAAGTAAGGACATGGCCACTTTGACGACTCATGACCGAAGCTTCTATCTGCGTCCAAAGATAGCAAAGTGAACGGGCTCCAAGCAGATACAACCTCTTAAATTTAGCATTTTTCAAAATTTGATATGTATTTTTGTGTAAAAAGTTCACACATATTTAGTGCCCTATAAACAACGTATTTATGACACCATCTCATTTTGTCAAAAAAAGGTCTCGTATCACCCACAGATCCTGCGTTCGCACAGGGAAAAACCATTCTAATTTCAGACATACCACGTTTGCAAAAATTATTTCTGGGAAGGGGATGTTCCCTTCCCATTACATGACATTATTATTACATAATAGGCACTTGGCAGTGTAAAGTGCATACCCATCACCAGGAACAGTGCGCTTCCCTGCACCTCAAGCCCAGGATGTGACCTCGGGGCATTCCGCCACGCTTTGCGCTTCCACGGCTCACGGGCGGATCACACGAGTTTCAAAACTTCACGTCCGCCTGGGGTGCAGATGACTCAATTCTGGGAGATGTCAGGGAGGCGATGGCGAATTCCGGGAGAGCCCTGGAGCTTCCAGTGGGGTGTCTGTAATTCTGCAAGGCCACCGTGTCAGTTATTGTGTGGAGGGTGTCAGCAGTGTGCTCAAGACTAGAAGCTTAGAGAACTGGCTCAGTTCAATTCTGTCAGGGTAAGATTTTAGTTTATATCGCCAAAGTTGGTCGTTTTGAACGGCGATTGTCAAAGAGTACATTTCAGATTCAAACTGACATTGAACTGTTGACATGTTATCTGATTGACTGGTTCAGCATACGTGGTTCAGTGTTCCAGTTTTTACTTCTGACAAGGCTGTGGTGAGCAGGTCAAAGGTCCAGTCCTGCCTCTCAGTCACCTGACAGAAGGAGAGCATTGTAAGCATTTTATGGCGCTGATAACACGGACAGCATATGCCCTCCAAGCTATCAGCAACACTCTGAACACTAGAAAAATATATTGGCATACTTTATACAAAATACATCCGCACTAGCAGCTGCCAACCACAAGATGGCACTGAATACTCTTTGCCCTCAGCCACCCAATGCCACCACAACTTTCCTCTCATTTTCCCAAGCTGGTGTTCACTGGAAACAACTTCTGGTAAAGTGTACTAATAGCTGCAATAAAAGAGTTGGTTGGAGATTCACCAATCTTGCCAACGATTGAAGACTTTAGGCAGTATTACAGCACCAATCTATCTGATAACCCCAGGCCACATCAGCTGAATCATCACGTTGTTAATAATAAAGTACACATATTTTTTTTTTTTCCGCGTTGCTCCTTTTTGTCGACATTTGCCACAAATACACCAAATATTTCGGTGTACACTTCAAGTTTGCCACAAATAGTTTACCAACCGTTTCTAAGCGAAAGAAGTGAAATTGAAAAGTGCCTGTTGCCCTTCACCTCCCTGCCCCACCCCAGGTTCATCGACTACTGCTCAGAGGAAGCCGGATACTGCGGCATCGACTACACCGCTGAAGAGGGAGAGGAGGAGCTGATCGGCCGCTTGGCCAGTCTACAGATCACAACAGAGGTGCACGGTAAGCACCGTGATGGTCAACCCTTTACCCTCTTACCATACGTTTCAGCTTCTGGGACTGCATTCTGAACCGCGTTCCTATTGGTCCCCGGATGGATTAATTCCACATCACTTCATTGGACGAACACTCAATGAGAGATCAACATTCTGAGTCGCTCTACCCGACCCGGTCAAATATTTTTGTTTTAAGGTTTTAAGACAGCAGAAATATTTGGTTCTCAAGTTCGGTCCTGGGCCCCCCGGTATGCTGTTTTTTGTTTCAACCATAATTGCAATCCTAGAGTTCTAACAAGCAGTGATTATTTTTCTTCAAGAGGTGCTTTTTCACCCTCTTACGTCACATTATGTCCGAGTCCCTGGTTCATATTATGCTACATTGCCAACAATTATATAAAAAGAAAAATACAATTTAACAAAATTAAAGACTGAGGCAAATCAATAGGTTCCCAATTACACTGGTTTGTTCAACACACGTGTCAAGTTCTTCCAGAATATTTTTCTTTAATTTACACTGTGAGGCGGCATGGATGGTGCAGTGGGTAGCACTGCCGCCTCACAGCAAGGAGGTCCTGGGTTCGAATCCCCGTCGGCCGGGGCCTCTCTGTGCGGAGTCTGCATGTTCTCCCCGTGTCTGCGTGGGTTTCCTCCGGGTACTCCAGTTTCCTCCCACAGTCCAAAGACATGCAGGTTAGGCTGATTGAAGAGTCTAAATTGCCCGTGGGTATGAGTGTGTGAGTGAATGGTGTGTGTGCCCTGCGATGGACTGGCGACCTGTCCAGGGTGTATTCCTGCCTTTCGCCCAATGTATGCTGGGATAGGCTCCAGCCCCCCTGCAACCCTGTTCAGGATAAGCGGATAATGGGTAATGAATGAATGAATGAATGAATTTACACAGTGCAGATCTGGCTAGTTATAATTTGCTTTGTCTTTAAATTTTTCATGTCTTGTAGATGATTAGTTTTAGTGGCAAGTGTCCACTTTCACCAATTAGGGGGCCTATTGATTCATCTCAGTCTTGATCAATTGATGAAATGTTTTTAAATCTCTTCTTGTAACTGTTTGTAACATAGCATCTGAGTACTGGACTTGTGTTCTTCACTGCATAGCTACTAACATACTATGGTTTAAGAGAGCAAACAATTTCTTAGGTGAAGAGTAATTTAAAATGTAACATATTAACGGCTTGTTAGATTTCTGGGATTGCAATTGTGGTTGGAAGGAACACCAGCATACACAGGGGGGCCCAGGAGGGAACAGGAGAAGCAAAGGTTAAAGGAAAACGCCAACATTTTTGGAAATATTTGGGAATCTTTTTTTCCGACGAGATGTTCACTTTCATTTTCTTTTGTGTGTTCAGTGGCTCAACTTCCATGTTAGCATAGCATGTTAGCTTAGCATAAAGACTTGAAACCTATCAGAGTCAGTAGCCTCCTTCAAAGTGAAGAAATACACCTTGGCTGTCTTATTTACACGAGGTATCATGTGTATTTGAAATTGTTTTCGGAGAAGTTTGATGGTTGGAACTATAGCCGCTGAACACACAAGTATCCTCTTCCGTCTTCCGCTGGTTGAGCGCAGTGATCCACACTACCTTCTGAAGGTAGTTTTAAAAGGTAGAACTTCTTTGAAAACAACATCTCTTGGTTTTACAATTTTCTTCCCACGTGTATTTCAAATACACAATACCTCGGTTGATCAAGCCCTGATGTAGCCACTATAACATCCGCACAGCTGTTGGGCCCTTGAAAAAGGCCCTTAACCTGGCATTGCTCCAGGGAGGGATTGTCCCCTGCTTTGTTTAATCAACTAAGTCGCTTTGAGTATTAATTTACTAACTGTTTCTAAGCGAAGGAACTTGATTTATCGCAACCTCAAAAATGTGTATGGTTGGCCGACCAGCTCGTCAGGAGCATTTGGGGGTTGGGTGTCTTGCTCAGGGTCACTTCGACACAGCCCGGGCAGGGGATCGAACCGGCAACCCTCCGACTGCCAGACAACTGCTCTTACTGCCTGAGCCATGTCGCCCCATAGCTAAAAAAAATGCTTGCACAAAGATGGCCACCACATGCCCTGTCCTGGTCTCGTTGGGTAAAGAGCTTTCTCCAGATTGTCTACATGGAGATGTCGATTGCTCGGTTCATGGAGCTAATTACAGAAAGTTGGATGCCTGGCAATTCGGCAGGTGCTATCAAATTTTTTTCATGATTTCGGTTGTTTCGATTTTTGATTTCGGTTGATGTTTGAGTTCAGAGGGTGGTTTAAGGAGGCATTTTTGTTGAATAAAAACATTTAATTACAAAATAGTCGCTTTGGATAAAAGTGTCAGCTAAATAACTAACGTAATGTAATGTAGTGTAATGTAATGTGTCACTCTGCCCTCTAGTGGAGACTGAGGAGAGCGTGATGCAGCAGCAGATGGACCCAGAATGGCGGAGTGAACTGTGAGATCCGGAGGACTGGGTGGAGCGAAAGTCCGTCACAAGGCACCGAGGACGCACCACTGTGGCAGTGTAAAAACTCAGGGATAGTTTGTGGTTGGACTCACAGAGCCTTTATGAACCAGCTTTTGCAATCAAAATCATTATTTTTTTCAGAGCTAGATTTCACATAAAAACCTCAAATTTTACCAATTTCTTTTTTTTTTTTCTGATTTTCAGATCTAGTTTTATCCTGTAATCAACAGCTCTTATAGGGTCCATTATAAGAGTTTGTATAGCTCCTTTGGAGACAAGGCTGACATTACCAACATGCCGTTTACATTTTTAACCAGACAGCGATATGACTGCCAGTCAACAAGTCACCCAAAGTGAATCAACATTCAGTTGATATGGGATAGCTGTCAAAGGGATAGCTACAGAGAAAATCGACCGATTTTAAAATGTAGATTTTTTTACTGAAATGAATAGGGAATGGGTCAAATATGGTGAAACCTGATTTTAAATGTTGTACTATTTTTTACTGAACTTAATAGGAAATAGCCCAAATATGAGGGAAGCAATAAAATACGAGCAAGACAATAAAAATATATTAAAAAGTGTGGAAAAAAGGGTCACTGGAAATCATAAAAAATTATAAGCCCCACAAACAGACAAAATTTACCCAATTTTAAAAATTTGAATTCAAAGTTGAAAATGTTTCTTATTGGTTGCTTTATTCTAACTATAGCATTTTAATATTGTGCCAACCCATGTTGGGGCTGGTACTTTTATAACTGGGACTATAACATTTAATTTGTTTATATTCTAAAAAAGTAATGCTGTGCCTTTCTTAGTGTTATTTCACCTGAAGCACAACTACTACAGTTTTGCGCTCTGCTGTGCAGGAAAATTTCTATTAAATCTTTATCTGGTTAAACTTAACATTTATTAAAAATCGAAACCGTCTATCAGAAGAGTAGAAAGGAATAGGTCTTTCTTGCTCAGAGAGCATAGTTTCTCTCAAAAACATGGAATGAAATATTGGAGCTCTCTCCACCAATTCAAAGGCTCTCATCCAATTTGAATTTGGCCTTAGCTTTATATTGTGATGAAATGAAAGTTGTAGTTTTTGCTCGCAAACACAGCTCGACGAAATGCAGTTAAAATGTTGATTACGGTAATGGTCTGGATTCGATCTACACGATGGCTGTCCAAGGCACAGACCACATATCCACCTAAACCTCAAGTAAAATAAGATTCAATCATAAAAGACAAAATGGCTTTGACACTGTTTAATCTCCAGAATCCTGACTTGACTTGTATTGTATTCATTCTAAATCCAATAACCCAAATTATATTTTTAAATCTCAATTCAGACCCTGTACAACGAATGCTTTCCTGCTGAATATGAAATCAGGGCTCAGTTTTTAATGAGTTGATTGGTTAACTTTTCACATGACTGACCTGTCAAAGACTGAGATTCGAAAACAAATATTATTTATTACAGGAAAAAGATTGAAGGCTCACAATTATGTGGAATGTGATGTTTTTGTTTATTAATTTAATAAATTACTCATTAAATGTGAAGTTTGTCAATGAAGTTCCGCTTCAATAGCACAGTTCTCATTTTACTTTCATGAAGGATTCTGATAAACACAATTCAAATTCTGTTTCAAATCAAATTCAGAAAATTATTTATTTTCTCATGTAAACCTTGTATTATGTTGAGTAAATGAGATCAACACACAAGTACTCATGAAAATCCTATGTAAATCAACCACTAATAACAGTAAGGAATAGACCATTTTAAATTCCTATTCAAACTGCAAAGCTTGAGCAGGGATACTGTTGGCCAGGGATACTCAATCTTAGGGCCAGTGTGGGTGCACCTGATTCTACTTAGATTTGTTGCTAAGGGCCTTGATTGGCAGAATCAGGTGTGTAACTGCTTGGTTGGATAAAAACCTGCACTCTTTCTGTGAAAGATTGAGTATCCCTGCCTTTGGTTTAGCTTAGATTGAACATGGTAAAAACATGTTCTGGGTATGTAGGAATGGTGTGAATGAATCATTCCACTGCTTCCCAAACTTTAAGAACAGGGAACCACAGTTTGTCATCCACCCCATAACAGTTTGGGAACCACTGGATCAGTTCATATTCTGGTGTAACATTCATTTGGAAGTTTTTGTTAAAATCTTGCTTTCGCTACCAATTAAACCTGAAACCGGGTGTGTTGTAAAGTACCAGTTGCTTGGCTAATTAAAAAAATAAAAATAAAATGTATGTTGGTTTTAAACACAACGTGTCGTTGGGCAGTTTTTTTTTTTATCCATAGCTTGTCTGGATGCATTCTTTATTAAAGCAATGAAAAGGCATGGACACTCCCCCATTCCTTCTGTTGGACATTTCGGCCAATCGGGCGGACGAGTCGCACGTGTTCCATCAGAGCTGGGAAAATGGCCGCCGGCAGACGTCCCCACAAGGCTGGCAGCTCCAGACTGCAGGAAGCTCCCGGTTCACAGGAGGCGCGTCCCAACACTTGAGAAAGTTATCCTCCTTCCCTCCACTCGTCTCCTCCCCGCGTACTTCCGGATAGGAGACGAGGTGGCAGCGGAGGAAAGGAGGACGCGGTTTTTGAGTATTGGCAGGCACCAATGGACTACATGCCAAACTGATCCCCGGTGTTGCCACAATAAGATCCGCACAGCCGTTGGGCCCTTGAGCGAGGCCCTTAACCCTGCACTGCTCCAGGGGAGGATTGTCTCCTGCTTAGTCTAATCAACTGTTCGTCACACTCTGGATAAGCGCGTCTGCCAGATGCCTGTAATTTAATAAGAGCATATTTTATTCGGGATGTCATGCAGTCTTCTAAATTATTTTGTATTATTAGTTTTTTTAATCTGATATTTTTTTTATACAAGCTACAGCTGTAGACTGCACATGGACCCTTCATGAAAAAAAAAAAAGTCTGCATCATTGTAGTCGGATATGGGACTAAGCCAGCACTAGTGTATACTGCTGTGTAGAAATTTAGGCCAGAATAATTGGTTGGAACAAAAACCAGCATGTCCTTGGTGATTTGGGTTGTTGTCATGCCACCAGGGTTGGAATTTTGAAAGTACTAAACGCATTTCTATTCAAAGGCCTTGTACATGAAAATACAATAGACAGTTATAAAATCGCAAACATACATACCTGCATCTGTATAACTAGTAGTGAAGGTGACAATACCCAGAAACAGTCGGAGTCTAGTGCTTTTTTTGTTTGCCGTTTGGTGAACAAAATGGGGAAAGAAATGCAGAAATATATGCAAACACGTGCACAGAGGGCCCCAAGGGGGGGGGGGGGGGGTTGACCCCCTGCCATTTTGCCCTCAGAGTCAAAAAGTGTTGGTGTTTTTTTGGCTGGTGTTAATTGCATTTTATTTAGTCTTTTTTTTTGTTATTGAAATTCTATCAAATATGAAGAGAGAAAAGTTTAGTCGTATCCACGAAAGAATACACCTTATCAATGTGAAAAATACTCCAATCTCCAACCCCCCTTTTTACTAAAATCAAACTGTAGTTCAGTGGTTGTATGTTTCATTTATAAAATATTATGACACAGAACAAAATGATACAGAACATGAAAACAGAAGGAAGTTTTGAAACTCCAAATGTATCAAGCATGTCAAAGTAGGAATACATCAAATCTGTGGTTTCTTCATGGAATAATGTGTTTCAGTGGAATTTAAACAGGTCCCATGTTATGAACATAGTGTGTGATTATGGATGGCGGTGGTGGGGCAACATCGGGGTGGGAATAGTGTGTGTTGCTTGAGCCCCTGCCCGGCTGCACGGCTGCACGGCTCTGAATGTATGGACCCCTTTTCAAGACAGAATATAAGAAGTAAACCCTGCTGGAAAATAAATCAGCTCAACCTATGTTTTGAAACAGCTGGTAGCTGGTCATTTCAAGCTGGATTTTGCATCAAGGAAATCAAAGTTCCAATCAAGCGGGAGGAGGACTATGCAGACAGAGCATTTGGTTCGTGATACTCCACAAGACCACCAGGCAACGGTCAGTAAATGCGCGTGGGTCCAAATGATGACGTTTCAAAAATAGTTTATTAACATTGGTCATGTTCACTTTATTCGAACACTCACTGTAACACTATTATATCCTGTTTACAAAGCATTATGACAATCAGCATTTATAGAAATCTGGATTACTGTAGGGGGTTTTAAATCGTTCTGGAAAAACACAAAAGAAAAGAATAAAAGAATAAAAAGAAGGAAAATATGGTAAGACACTGAGCGGGGGTTTTTCCCCAAGGGCTACAGGGCCAGATGGAAGCCCTGTGGGACCACGATTTGCCCATGCAGACGGCGAAAGATACAAAAGAATGTTCAGTTCATACAGAGAAGTACAGATCTTGTGCATATTAGACATAAATGGGGTTCTCACACACACAAAAACACTTTAGTACTGTATACATGCTCCACTAACGATTGGCCGCGAAGAGTCGACAATTTTGTTTTCGTCTCGGAATGCCTCTTGCTTCGCGAGATGTGACGGATGACTTGGCGAGCTGTGGTTCTGTGTAATACTGCGCAGGTAAAAATAATAATAATTCTCGAGCTTCCTTGGTGCCCCGCGGACCTGTGTCCAGTTACAACCCCCTAAGATTCAATTCCAGTCCAATTACTCTCCACACGTCAATTCCGATTCCCGTCCCGGTTAACTAAACGCCAGTGACGGGGAGTGAGGCTTCGTGAAGCTGACAATTCGGCGGAGGTGACGTGTGGTATCGGTGATTTATTCATATTAACCAATCATTGTGCTTTACTGTGTAGAAGAAAGCCTTATTTCGTACAACCGGGTTCCTGATTGGCAAATGATTGCAGCTCCACAGAAGATTGTGTTCTCGAAGCCTCAATGTACCATCATTCAGTCCTTATATGATTTTTTTGCAGTATATTCTACCTTGGAAAATATACACAATTAAGCTCGGAGTCTCGTGCTTTTCTTAAGGGAGCAATAACATTTAATTTGGCAGGCTATCGGTTTCCTCGAAGAGCCATGAAACCATAAGACATACTGATGTCTGATCTATGCGCCGTTAGACCAGTCTTCCTCCACGCTCCCTTCATCAGAACTCACACTTGTGAAGTCACGCATCTCATTTCTGCGGGCGCAGAAATTAAATGAATGCCGGTCGTGTACACGACGGTCAAAACCGAACCTGTGGCCCACAACTTTTAAAAGTCGATTTGTCTCCCCCTTGTGGTTTGCTCGAGTAAAACAGCAGCGACCAGCTGCTTTTCCCTCCCACCATATCTACATACATCAGCCTGTGCACGTTGGTACAAGCAAGCAGACCGTAAACTAGGTAAGAGAAACAACTGCAGGTTTGAACAGACTGAATTAGGATGTTAAATACGAGGGAATTCTGCCTCGGATTTCTTCGTAGCCCATTAAACCAGATAACATCTTGAAAGGCTTCCAAAAACTCCAGGTGTCTTAACACCTGTGTCTCAAGCCATCCTAAAACAAAATGTTAACGCATTCCTGCTGCATTAGCCAGTCTGCAATGGATCTTTGTGCGAGTCAATCACTTTGTGCAGTGCATTTTACCCTCTATAATGCTACCAGTGTCACTAGTGGAGCAGCTGAACACAACAGGGAATTGGGCTATCAATAATGAATGGGTCTTGAACAAGTCTGTCTTGGCTAAACTGCAGGTATACAGATGCTATAAAAACAGCAATGCAGAACAGGATGCAAGGGGGAACCAAATCAACTTTAGAGCGAATTAGGAAGATACTGCAGTTAAGTTTTTGTTTTTAAGAGAGTAACGGAGGGGGGTGGAGATCACAGAAACTGGCAGTTTAATTCCAAAAGGAATAGCTGAAAATTCCACCCATTCCGAAGGCTTTAAAATAGGCTTTTTAAAATGTTCCCGTGAGGATGCAAGGGGTGGTTTATTTTCTGACAACTAACGACCGTACAGCGGAAAAACAAAATTAATAGCTAGCAAATATCCTAAAAATGCATGAATCAATTCTAAGATCTCAGGAAAGCTCTCAATTTTGGCTCTCTTAACATTTAAAGCAAATCGACTAAGCAACCAAGCCTTATTTGGATGCCAATAACCATTTCAAATTCATAAAGGGACTTCCAGAAGCCATCAGGGGCCTCCAGGGGATTTCAACCCCAGCTAGAAGCCTACAGTTGGGGGTGTGTGATGGACCTGACACTGGGGATTCGTGGGCCTCTGGAGCGGCCTGTTTGTCTGCAGAACAAATCTCAGCCATATCTTTCTGAACTGGGCTGAGAGGACAGGCCAATGTATTCTCAGGCTCGATGAGCCACAGACAAGAGTGTAATCTGTCACTCAGAAATGTGTCACCTTGACGACTCCCTCCCCACTCACTGCGACCGAAGAGAAAGGTTCCACCTGACCGCGTGAAGAAAATGTCACTCAGTGTAAGAGAAAGCAAAAATCAAAGGCATTGAGAATGATGTGTGTGTGTGTGTGGGTCTGTGTGCGTGTGTGTGTGCCTGTGTGTGTAGGGGGGGTGCAAATCAAATTAATAAAAAATAAAACCAAAAAAATTAAGCCTTGTTCGACTCTAAACTTCCAACCGAAAGTTCCATCTGTATTGCCTCCATAGACGGGTGGGGTTAAGCACTGGCAATCATTATGACTGACGCCTCGACCACAACTATTTTTCATTAAACTCAGACAGGTGTGCCGCTGTCCTGCCTGCTGGCCCCAGGAAGGCCTGTTTCACTCCCCAATACACCCCGGACCAAGCACACGCTCGTTTCTGTGTCTCACACACACACACACACACACACACACCTCTCTCTCCGCTATGGAGGTATTGATCGGCTGGAATGTCTGTGCTCTGGGCAAGCTGCACAAAAGACTGCCCCAGGGTCAATACCCAGGAGGCTACATCCCCAGGACGGCACCGATAACTACCTGCAGGAACCCAACATGGCGTACACATTCGTGACCCTGGGTTGGTGCCGTTTTTTTTCCCCATGTAGGGGTTTGTGGGGAATAAATGGCGATGGAGCAGCTGACCTGAGATCAGTGGACACTTCACTCTGATGATGGTTGCGCCACTGACCTAGGAACAGTGTACCATCGTTTCACGTTGACGGTTGGGATTCGGTCACGGCAGCTGATTCTGGATCAGTGCAAGCTTACTTCACATAATGGGTGTAGCCAGGGCTGGACGTTGGAGCTACTGATCCAGGATCAGCCTTTAGGGCAGAACATTGCTGGCAGTTGGCTAGATTTTCAGATGGTGTTCAGGTAACCCCCTCCAGGGACCGGGACCGGCTGGACGACATTCCACAGCACACCGGGAGAGGAGCGAATGGGAGAGGAGCGAATGGGAAGGGAGCGACTGGCTGAGAGCAGGACGGAATTCATGGAAGCTACAGAGTTACTCGAGGGCTCGGCATCGAATTTCAGCACAATCTCGCTGCCCCCTGCTTAACCTTCCTTTACAGTCTTCCTCCGCTCTCTCACTCTCCATTTATCTGGGGGGGGGGGGCGGTCGTTAGCGAATCGGACCGCATCGACCAGTGTGCTTAATCTGCGGCCGCCGTGGCGATTAACCTTCCGCAAACGGATCGATGCCGTGTGGCGCACCGCCGATCCCAGCCACCAGGGGGCCCCAGCGGGCGCGCCGGCAGCTCAACGTACTCCGTACAATTACCAAACGCCTCGCCCCTTCCCCTTCCGTTTCTCTAGCCGTCCTCCCAGGTTCTTCAGAGGCCGTCTCCACGTCGGACATTTTGTCTGGTCGGCCACGTGCAAAGGGGGGGGGGGGGGGGCAAATGCGACCGCGTCCGGTTCTCAAGGACACGGTGGCTGGCGAGCGGGGGCTGATAGGGGACTGAACCAGACCTGAACCGCGGGGCCTTAGTGGTTTTAGGGCAGATACCGCACAAACCGAGAGGGGGCGGGGGTACTTAGCTCTGCAGCGAGTGAGTGGAGAGTCCTTAAAAAATTATTCGTTTTTCCCCTCAATATGGGGCATGGCCTGGACAAATCAAACATGCCACCACAGATGGGGAACAAATCAAATTGCCAGGGGTGTGGCCCAAATCCTTTTACTTTTACGTGACCTCAACCTAGAGACTGGTCAGAGTGTAAACTGCTCATGAATCCTTCAAACCAAATGATCCCCGCCCCCCTCCCTCTCTCCCACAGGCTGCAGTTACGACAGCTA